>NW_024870464.1:6600-131657 GCF_013358625.1 Macadamia integrifolia | reverse complement strand
TTTTTTTCATCTTCTTCTCCCACAAATTTCCGCCTCCTTCTTCCCATATTTTTTCTTCACCTAATTCTTCTGTAACAATTGTACGAATCTACTGTTTGTTTCATTTCTTCTCATAACTTCATCAGTTCATCCTAAGACAAGGGAGATATCAAGTCTTGATGAATAATTTTAGGTTCCGAGGGACCAAGACAGATTCATATCGCCGTATCAATCAATCTTCTTTTATATTGTTGCTTTAATTTTGAAAAATTAGTGCGTCTTAGTGCAATATGGGTCTTGTGAACCTAAGCAAAATGAGAGTGAAAATTTCTTGTGGTCAATTTATTTATTTGTTTTATTATAGTTGTAATCTTGCTTTCACTCTTTTAGAGCCTAATCTATTTCATTAGTAGAAATTGGATTACAATAACCATTGCTTCCATCGCTCAATGATAATTTTTTCATAGTTTTTTACTTTATTGTATAAAGTAATTTGCTCTTTCTAAGTGTACAAATCAAGTTAATAACTTGATAAATAAAAAATATACAATAAACTATAAAATAATATCCGAATTTTTTGCCCGACTTTTATTTTTTTAATCGAATAATTCTCGAATCCGAATCCAAATCCGACTCCGATTTTTATTTTGTCCGCTTTTTTGACCGAATCCTTAAATAATCAATCGAATTATTCCGAATAATTATCCGCCCGAATAATTCCCGAATCCGAATTTGCTAACTATGGTGTTGGGTGATCAATAGAAGAGCAATGTTTTAATGTTGGGTCTTAAAGCTATTTAATGGGTTGTATTCGTCTGTATTATTACTTTCTATGATTTTAATTTTGTCAAGAATTTTAAAAAATTTGAACTTGTTAATTGTAAGCCAAAAACGAATATTAATATAAAATAAATGATTTTATTTTAAGATAATTTGGGTGGTTGAATTTTTGTCTATACTAAGTGTAGTCTGTTTTATTTCAACAAAGATTTTTTTCTTCTCTTTTATATGGATTTCTATAGAGATTTGTTTAATAGTCCCATTTTTTATTGTAGGCTCATAATGAAGGAAAACTATATTTTTCATATTAGTGTTGCCTTATCAACGACTACTGGTACATGCTTCTAGCTTTAGTCGCGCCCCATAAAATAATTTAGTATCAATCAATTAATCAAATAAATGTTTTATTGCAAAATAAAACTAATTTTTGTTGACAAAATCTGTTAAGATTTAGGGAGAAAATTTTACAAGAGGAATCATAATATCTACTTGGTGGCAGCTTAGGTAGGGCTGAAAAATTATAGATAGGAAAATCTATGGTCCCCCATTCACTTCTAAAGATTTTGTGTAATTGAAATTTTAAGGCGGTGACTAAATACTAGTTTTGAATTTGTTTTTCCGGTAAACGTTTTTAAAAAAAATTAAAGGGTATGAGATAGTAAGTGTGCATGCAATGGAAAATTTGTAATGTGATTGATTGATACTACTCTCTAGATATCCAATGGTTAAAATTGTTGTATCATTAATCACCTAATAGGTATGATAATTTGTGTAGATATTCCTTTCCAAGCTACTTTTTTTTTTTCTTACAAACGATGGGTATCTAGGCCTTCAGCCTGACTAATCCCGCTTAGTGATACATTTTTTTTTTTTAAATATAGAATTATTTTAAAAATGTACTATAATAACAAACTGATTTTTTTTTATTTTTTTACATAATGATTTATTGTGAAAGTCTTAGGTTTTGGATCAAAACTTTGGAATATTTTGGGAATAATAAAATAGGCATAGGCAAGGGAAAGCTACTTGAGTACCTGTTGGCACGTATATACACCAACACAAGCGACCAATGGGAGGGTTGATGCAAACATCTTCAATGCGGGGGCAATATGGTCATTCAATACCTATGTGTCTAGGTATATTTACCTGCACCAGCAGCGTTCTTTCTTCTTAATAAAATTTAGGGCAAGAAAACCCCATGTGCTTGTGCGGCCACCGTGCCAGTGTGAATGACTTCTCTCTCTTTTTAACCTACGAGTTGGCTCGCTCAGTATGGTCGAAATCTGGTTCAACCACGGTTAATCCCAAGCTGCACAGATTCCCCTTTTAAATCTTGACTCTTGACTCTAGAAGACAAAAGCTGAATTGACGAATCGTTGCCACCCAATGTAAATTCTAATGACAATCTTCTACTGTCAGATTAGAATCTGAGTGTTATAAGGCAATATGACATACCTATCCAATAGTTAAAATCCCACTTTTATCTACGGTGACATGTTCTGGATCATTTACCCGCGAATTTTTTTAAAAGGGGAAAGATGGAGCATACCGGCAAAGACAGTGGCATACTCCCGTAAATTAATGCAAAATGACTGGTAATTACATAATTACCGATACCAGATAGACATATCGTCTCCTCCGTCTACCCGGCAATGTTAGGACCAAAGTTTTGCTCTCTCACTGTCACTCTGTCTTCTCTCTCTCTCGCCAGATTTTGGCGAGGCGCATCCGCTAAATCTAGAGCAGATCTGCAGTTCGTCGGCCAGATCGGAGAGAGAATCGGTGAGGATTTTTGTTCCTCCCCTTAGCAATGGAGGAGGCATTGGAGATGGCTCGTTCTAAGGATACCAAGGAGAGGATGGCGGGGGTAGAACGGTTGTATGAGCTTCTCGAAGCTTCTAGAAAGAGTTTGTCGCCGGCAGAGGTTACTTCGCTTGTCGATTGTTGCTTGGATCTATTAAAAGATAACAATTTTAAGGTTTCTCAGGGGGCTCTTCAAGCCCTAGCTTCTGCTGCTGTGCTTTCTGGTGAGAATTTTAAGTTGCATTTCAATTCACTTGTACCGGCTGTGGTTGAGAGGTTGGGAGATGGGAAACAGCCTGTTCGAGATGCTGCGAGAAGGTTGTTACTTACTCTCATGGAGGTATGATTTATGTTCTTTATTGGAATTAATTTTTCTTACTATGACTGCAAGATTTAAGTAAAATCTGTGTGTGGCGGAATCGGATTTGGGTGCATTTTGTTGAGTGTGATTCATTTGGTTGCTACTTTATCTTTTATCTTTGAACTTTTAATCCAAATCATTATATTTTTGGTGAGATGATTTTACTCTGTGTGTGTGTGTTTTAAATGTCGAGATGAGTTTTAATAGTGGTGGAATTGGACGACACAGATGACTACTGATTTCAAGGACTTGGTTTTAATCTTATCTTTTTAATTGCCACCGTGCTGATTTCAGTGCTTTTTTTTTTTCTCGTGAATTTTTGTTTCATTGCTTACCATCCGAGTATTTGGAACTTCATATTGGTGAATTTACGGGTTTGGATTTTGAAGAATTATGAATCTTTCTGATTATGCAATGATTATCCGGTTGCATAGTTGTTCTTTTCTTTCCTTTTGAAATTCCTCTTATTGTCTTTGCCAAAAAATTAAATTCCTCTGATTGTAGAAATGATGGGTTTCGAGACCAGGTGTCATCTCTCTCTCTCTCTCTCTCTCTATATATATATATATCACATTAATCGCTCATAAGTTGCTTGTTTATTGTATGATACTTATGATTTTTAATTTACATTTTACTTTGTGACATCTTTCGCATCTGTATCTAGGCCTTCTTCTATTTTGAGAATTTTATACTGGGTTTTTGTCCTTAGTTTTAAATTCTAGCATTTATTCATGTTGAGTTTGATCTTTCTTTCAACCATGAACAATGTTTTTGGTATTTCTTACCCATGAAACTCTAATGGTCAATGATTATATTTATATAGGTTTCTTCCCCAACCCTCATTGTTGAAAGAGCTGGGTCTTATGCCTGGACACATAAGAGCTGGAGAGTCCGGGAAGAGTTCGCAAGGACCGTCACATCGGCTATTGGTCTTTTTGCCTCAACTGAGTTACCCCTTCAGCGGGTTATACTTCCTCCTGTATGGCTGCTACCCACCATTTGGATTCATAATGGACTGCTTTTCCATATCCTTTCCTCCCTGCTAGCATTCTTTTACCTGGTGATACTTACTTAGCTTTTGCACTATCAGATTTTGCAGATGCTGAATGATTCAAATCCTGGTGTTAGGGAAGCGGCAATTTTGTGTATCGAGGTGATTATAACTTTTTTGTTTAATGGTTCTTGATGAAGTGCATTCTTTAACTGATGGGCTCCATTATATTATGACTTGATTTGGAGTTTTATCACATTATTTTGCAAATGCATGTCCCTGCAACATTATTTTCATTCCTACAATTCAGAGATCAGACTTCACACTTCTTAATCATAAGTGTAGTATAAATTATTATTTCTAGTAAATTTCATGATTGATACATAATGATTTCTTACATTGTAGTTCTGGTTTTTAGGTGTATTTTCCTGCCTCACATTCTAAATTTAACTTAAAGCTAAGGTGTACGATAATTCCAAGTGATCCTTTAATTAATTAGTTAATTTTTATTTTTCACAGTTTGTGAATGGATAGAAGCACCACAAGACTTAGAGGATTTACAAAAATTGTAATAATACCATGCCAAAAGCACATTATAAATGGGTGCTGGCACTCAATGCATGTATCCATATCAACAGAAATGCACCAAAGATATAAAACTTTCCATTTTCAGCTAATTATATTGGAAAGGGATGGGACTTGGAACATCAATCTGGGTCATGACAAACATGACATAACACCCATTACACCCAGTTTATGTTTGTCAAGATTTCTGAGCACTTTGTGCAATTCAACAAATTATGTAGTACTATCTCTCAATCACATGTATTTTCTTGTATGGCAGTTTCAGTTGGAAGGTGGGGTTTAATTGTTATTGGTATGCTGTTGTTCTGTTTCCAAATAACCGTTCTATGTGTTGTTGGTCACTGGGTCCAAGCATGGTTTGTTGCTTAAAACCACATTCCCGTTATAAATTGATTCTTAGTGACCTTGGGTATTTGTGATGAGATATGGTGGTTGTTTAATCTCTCTCAGATTACATTCTCTGATTCAGCTAACAGCCATGAAGATAGATTTTGAACTTTTCTGAACACTCGTATTAGTCATTTAGCTTCAGTTTAGGAAACCTTTGTAACAAATCAGGATTTGAAACCAGTACCTGCAAGTAGAAAAGAGCGGAGAGAAGATTAGAGAGAGGGAGCAATTGCTGGACCACGGTAGATTCAACTTGTTTCTATCGTGGACTGCAAACCTTTATCTATAATCTTGCTAGCAACTAATGGAAAATAGATTCTAAGTAGGAGTTACAACCATAGAAGGAAACTACACCAACACAAATAAACTAGAAACTGAAGTAAACATATCATGATATATCCTGACAGTATAAAGTTGTTGTGGACTGCTGATAAATTGCATTGTTGCTGAATACCACAAACAACTATCTTGATGGATAAAATTGTTGCTGAGGACATGAGCAGATTACGTCTTGCCAAGATAGCAGCAAATCGAAACCAGCAACCACCATTAGTTCTTCAATGAGTGGTAGCAGCAGGATATCGATTAGCAGAAATCTTGGTGCAGCAGGAAATAAATCTTCGACCAACTAGATAATCCTAGTTCGATTAGGAGCATAGTTGTCACGGAGCCAAGGCGTTGGAGGGTTGTTTAAGCGCTTAGGCGACAAGGTGCCCGCCTTAAGGCGAATAAGGCGACCAAGTGTTATTTTTTATTTTCATTATTTTTTAACATTATTTAGTATGCTACGTATACCATGTATTATTAAATATCAACATTAAACCACATCAAATCATCAAAGATCAACATTAAGTTATAAAAAATCAACATTTCGAGAAATGCTTTTGTTCTATAATAATTTTTACTAGTCAAATGATTTTATTTTTACATGAGACTTTTTGTATTAGGTATAACACAAAAGCAACTTTCCAACAAATCTAAGATCACTGAAATGTTGTCATGACTAGATTATGTTCCGGTCAAACTTATCTTAAAGTGCGCGAATGCTGTTAAAATCGCTTGAATGAAAATAATTTTAAAGACATCAAAACAAAAAATTATTTTATCGGACCATTGGTTTTTAGCAATGTTTTACCATGATAAGATTTATTAATTTTTTTCATAATTGAGAAAAATCTTAGCATTTAAAAGTTGAAAATCCCCCTACAATCGAAAATCCAGTTTTTGTTCTTGGATTGGGGGGTTGACTTTTTATCCTTTTAGAATTTGGTTTTTAAACTATTTTTATTGGATTCAAATAGGGGGTATTTGCTTCTTTATGAATAAACCAGAAATCCTCCGGAATAAACTTCAACACATATTCAACAACATATACGGCACATGTTTGAAAAAGACTCAATCAATCAGTAGTAGCAGACTCAGCCGACCAGCAACATCAAACTCAATCGATCAGGTATGATTCAGCATACAAGTTCATCAATCTTCATCGAAACCCTAGTTCTTCTTATCCTATCAACTAGGGTTTCACAAATAGGGATTGACAGTCTAGGTGGCTATACACTGTAAAGCAGAAGAACTATATGACTATCAAAACAATTATCAAGGAGAAGGCAAGTACTGGTTACAGCTCTGATAGACTGATACCACGTAACAAATCAGGATCTGAAACCAGTACCTGCCAAGTAGAAGTGAGAGGAAAGAGAGACGATTAGAGGGAGGGAGCAATTGCTGAACCACAATAGATTCAACTTGTTTCTATCGTGGACTGCACACCTTGATTTATATTCTTGCTAACAACTAGTGGAAAGTAGACTCTAACTAGGAATCCTACTTAGGAGTACAATCCTAATTACAACCATAAAAGGAAACTACGCTAACAAAACTAAACTAGGAAACTGAAATAAACATATCATGATAGGGACAATCCCCCTATTGTGACTAACTACCAACAAGGTACTGCAGGGTATTGTGGACAGTAATACCTCTGTGTTATAGGTACACAACTCAACAACCTTAAATCATTTGGATTGGAAACTATAATTCTCTGTTTGAGGATTCGGTAGTTCACTTGGTTTAGGTAGGAAGATTCCTAATAGTCAACCTTGGTGCTCCTTTGAACTTTAATGCTTGGTTAGAGAGCATAATCGATTAAGTTGCTTAGCGGCCTGGTTATTTCAATTTTAGATACTTGCTAGTTGCATGGATGTATTACTTAAGCACTTGGGTGTGATTTTATCTGTATTTTGCTCCCCGAAACAGTAGGGGTGACTTTCGTTTTCTGAAATTAAGGGTGTGTTCGTGGAATTTCTGGAAAACAATTACTTTTTGTTTTTTGTTTTTTTCCATTTTTATCAAAGACTTCTTATTTGATGTAGATTTGTTGACGGGTTTTATCCATTGTCAAGAAATTTCTGAAAGTAAGCATCTTAGATGTTGTTGGCCATTGAGAAAGTAGTCATGATAGCATGGTCAGTCTTAATATGCTTACAATTTGGTCCGTCCTTGACTCCTTGTGTTATTTCAGTTTTCTTTTTTCAGAATGTTATCACTGAAAAAAAAAAGACAGAATAATTTAGTGCTTGGGACATTCTATGTGAGAAACCTGAGAGGGAATGTTAGTGTCGATTTTTTATTGTTGCTTTATTCTTGTTGGCTAGATCACAGGTATTGGCACATGATCGATAGGGAGATAACTAAGGTATACTAGTTTAAAGTAGGAGTTTCAGACTAAAGAAGTAGAAATTAGAACTACTCGTTATGGCGTAAAAAATACTTGGGTAAATCTTCTTGGACTGGGGATGAGGGTGTTGCAGTGAATCCAAATTCAGTAGAGAATAGAGAGGGAAGGTTGTTTAACCTTCGCTAATACCACTGAGCCTATACAAATACGCTAGCTAGTTTGATTCATAATCTTTCGAGCTCTTGCAACATGGCTTAATTGCAAGGGTGCGCAGTCCTGCATATAAATTGTTCCTTACCAATGGAGGCAAATGGTGCTGCTGACTCTTTTGTCAAAGGTAGTATATTGATTTTTTTCTAAAATTTAATTTAATTTGGGAGATTCTTTTCCCGCAATGTTACTTTTTCTGTTATATCATTGTACTCATTTTTTAATAAATTATGTAACTCTAGAAGATTGAGATTGTCACATGGAGTTATGACTATGATATCTAGTCTCTTAAGAAGGGAAATGATAGAAAGGGAGTAAAAAAAGAAACTGTGGCATTCCCGATACAATTTGTTTGAGACACATGTTTCAATTATGGTGGAGTTCCATATTCTAGTTCAGCTTTAATTCTTTACATGGATCCAACCTAATTCCTAATGAACTGGATGATTTAGTGATGAAGATATTTGAATGACTTCTAAATGCTGCTTTTTGCCAGGTCTATAATGCCTACTTTTTTATGTGTAGAATCTGAGGTTTTTAGTAGTTTGAAGTCTCTGCTTAGTTTACTTAGTCTTAAAGTATTTCAATAAACATTATTGGTTCGGGTATTGCCTGGTTTAATTAATTTTCCTTCGCAAGTAAGCAAAAGGGGTTGGGGATAATGTCACTTTGTTTATCAAGTGGTTTGACTTGCCATTGTACTTATTTTAATTGTTCTTCCCCTTCCAGGAGATGTTCTCACAGGTTGGTCCGCAATTCTGGGATGAACTGCAACGGCATCATCTTCCTACAGCTATGGTGATTATCTGACTCTTCATTATTATCAACCTTCACCCCCCAATATATCTTCTAGGCTCTTGGGCTCTGTTAACTCTAGAGTGTTCTGTTACATTTTTTTAATAGATACAATATTATCTATGCAAATTTGTAAGCATTTCAGTTTATGTTATTAAATTACATTAATGAATTGCAGATGAAACATATTAATGCCAGATTGGAGAGAATTGAACCAAAGATTCGTTCTTCAGATGGCCTTGCAAGTCATTTTGCTGCGGGTGAAATGAAGCCTGCTAGCCTTAACCAGAAAAAGAGCAGTCCAAAGACTAAGAGTTCCACACGTGAGATGTCTCTCTCTGGAGGTTAGCTGCTTTTGATCCAAATGTTTTTAACTATCTTTTGTTTTTAACTTTGTGTAGCCAAATTCTTGTTATCTTACTGTGTCATGTGAAGGTATCTACCATTTCAGCTTGTCCTGTGCTGTCCTAGTTTACTTTGATCCAATTTCAATTTGTGATCCTTTTATTTTAACTGGGATAGTGTGATTGATCTTGTGGATGATAAGAATGTCCGTTCCAGAATATTTGATGTGCCATTAACTAGGATTTTGCTGGTGTACTTAAGAACTTGGTGTCAAGTATCAATATCAGTCTTTCTATTGAAATGGTGGCTTTAAGAGACGTCTGGGTGACATATCGGAGAGACTCTAAGAGACAATTAATGTAATGTATGCATTGATAAGCTTAGGATACTACAAACGATTATTTTAAAGCATCATGCACCGTAAATAAGCAATAATTAGATCCGACCATAGGACATTAGGTAGTCGGACCAATATCCGCCACATGGCAGATCAGTTAGGGCGCAAATTCTGTGAACAAGTATGCCTCATGAAACCCTGATTACTTGTCAATTTTGAACTCAATAAGAGTTTGCCATGAGACAGTATGAAGCTTTGAAGATTCATCACTTTTTGAAAAACATATGGATGGCTAAAAACACAGAGAAAGATTGCAATATATGGGTGGTAAATGATTGAGTTTTGCTGTGACATTGACATGTAACAAATCTAGACAATACCCATCCTATTCAATGGTTGGATTTGCCAAATCATCCTTCCATATGGCACATTGGGTGGTCAGTGCATGGAAGCTTCCATGGTGAGTCTCTTCTATATTGCACCTACCGTTCAGTTGCATAAAGCATTAAAGAGTGTTTTTAGGTGATGGTCAACAATGATGCATATCTAATTATGAATGAAAAGAATAAGGTGATTAGACCAACCAGCAGCAGTGCCATCCGACCTGCAACAGCCGCTGCCCGGCCGAAACTTCCAGTGCCATCCCTGAAGGCTTTCATCTGTATCCATTTTAGTGTTTGGTACCAATTTTAGCAACTTAGTATCAATACCTTAAGTTAATAATTGCATTATTTATTAAGTACCACTCTCACCTCTGTATTGATAATAGACTGAGCAGTTGGATTTGCCTCAAGCTTCTCCACCACTTTGTGAACTGCATCTATGAGGTCACGTTTCATTGCAAGTCTATGCTTTATTGGTACTTCGGATTTAGATAGTATGGTGAAAATAAATAATACAAAGTAGTAAATGAGCAACTAAATGTCAAAGTTTACTAGTTGAATTCAGGTGAATAATGTAAAAGCTCACCAGCTCTTATGTAGTGGATGCATGAACTGCCTCTCCCAACAGTCTATAATTATGGCAATGAACCTCACATTACCCCATTTGTACACGCCTCCACTTCCATCTTTATCATTTCAATAGTAGCCCATATGGCTGGTAAGGTGGGCTTCTGTGAGTCTACCATTCTCAAGATGGTGGTGAATTGGTGATTGGGTCTGATATCATTGCCACCTTCTTGAGGTCATACTAGAACTTGTCACTAGCAATAGTGGCCTGGGTTGCTTGACCTCCACGAAAATTAGACCCCTTCCAATCAAACCGATCCTCTAAAGGAAACATGGACCTAAGTCTTGACTTCTTCGTCTCAAAGCTCTTCAAAGCAATGCATTTTATTGCAATATATGTCATCCTTGGCCTCACCAAGTTACGACCACATTTGTTCCTCAACAAGTGCAGGGCAAATTCATTCTTGTAGACATAGATCATCCCTTATCTTGCTTTTTCTACATCTTTTACAATCCTCAGATTTCCCATGTCTTTCAACATGAGCTAGATGCAGTGAGCTGCACAGGGAGTCCAAAATAGATGTTACCTGCAGCGTTGTTCATCAGATTTTCCCCAACCTTCTCAGTGACGACCTGTACCACATTCTCTATCCCAACATCTTTCATCACTTCTTTCAACAACTTGTAAATATATTTTGCATCCTTATTTTCTTTGGATGCATCAACTAACTTGAGAAACTCAGCCCTCCCATCACAATTTACCACGGAATTGATGATGGATTGTCTAGTGGGTCCAGTCTAACCATCACTCATCACAATGACTCCATAATATTCCCACATGGGCTTCAACTCTTCAATATAATCTACCAACTCCTGCTTTAGCTTGGGTAAATAAACATTATACAGCTCATAGGTGTTCGACCCCTTCGACTTTGGCCTAACCCTACCTATGCCATCCAACATGTTCTGGTAATATGCTCTTGTGGTGGCATTGGCTGGTATGATATGGTAGAAGGCCCACTTGGAGAAAGCCCTCACACTTTGGGATCTAGGGTATGATGGTGTCCACACATGTTTGAGCTTTTTTTGTTTTACGTCCTGTTTTAGAAATAGTGCAGGATCCATTTGAAGGATCTCAACATTATGGTCATGAACTGGGGCTGGGGGTGGGGCTTGGGCCCTCACACTTTGGGACCTCCTGCATGGAAACCCTGGCTCTCTATGTTTCAACCTCCTCCTCCCCTGTGGCTCAGTCTCAGGCTCTTCTCTAGCCTATCTAGATGAACCATCTCCCTTGGCCATCAGCATCAATCTGTCCAGATCAGCTTGAAACTGGGCTCTACTCTCTGCCCTTACCCTCCTTATTTGTTCAGCCTCTACTGCTGTTTGTGTCAAGCTCGTCATTGTTATAATTTTGTTCCCCTAATTTTGGCATCGTCTCTAGACATGCTTCATCGAACTCTTCCCTAGATGCCCTCTTCTCCTTCCTCTTTTCCACGCCTCCCATCAGATGCACTAACATAGACCTACTTATACACTAGGGCAGCCCAACACATTTTTGTCACCACCAGCAAGATGCTACTTTATTCTAGTGTCCCACCTCCCCCGATTTTCTTCTTACAATAATTATATTTTGATTTCTTTTTGTCAGTTGAAAGAGGTCTCCCTTGAAGCCATACAATGTCCCTAGCTCCCTTAGTCATTATGCAATACTAGAACCAACACTGTTCCAACAAAAAAAGATAACGATTATTAACATGCACACATCAAATATGGCTCCTAACAGCAACTAAGCTTATTCTAAATTCCCCTATTAGTATGATATTTTTTTCCTATTTAATTTTTTTTTTGCATTATTTTAATAATTATTATTTATTAATAAACAAAAGTTAATTAAAAACATCACATTGCTAATCAATTTCGATTAAAAACAGATTTCTAATACAACAACAAACTCTGCCTTATCCCAACTTAATGGGGCCACATGGATCCATGCCAAGACAAAGCAGGAAAAACTGTGATCCAAACAAAATATGGGGAATGAAGAGATGAAGAAATGAGAGATGAGAAATGAAAGTAATAGGAAATAGGCACATCCCAACAAATCAGGAGAATCTCAGCTAAATGGGGTTAGATACATGGATCCTTGCCCTCCAATAGGCTCTATCCGAGGTCATACTTGGGACAAGACCTACACTATGCATGCCATTCCCCACAACTTCTCCTATGGTCATTTTAGGCTTGCCCCTAGCTCTTTTAGCTCCTTCAACCAGAATCATATCACTTGTACTTACTGGGGCGTCCCCTGGCCTCGGTTGAACATGGCTATACCACCTCAAACAACTTTCTCAGAACTTGTTATTGATCAAGGCAATTCCCAGATCAGTTCTAATTCTCTCATTCATTTCTTTATCCTTTCTAATACTATCACTAATTTTCTTGATTTTTCAAATTTTTTTATATTTATTTTCATTTTTAAAACATTTCAGAAAGTATTTAACTAATTTAAAAAAAAAAAATTCAGTAAAAAAATGTTGGACACTGTCACACTGTAGATCGGCCAATGGTGTCTTAACATATATTAAGTTGAACACCCACTTCCTTCAAATAATACTCCTTTTTTTTCAAATATATGTATTAGGAATATATATATTTTTTTAAAAGAAAATAAAAAAAATAATTTAACATGCAAAGAAAAACTTTCGACTCTGTGAATTTGTAGATTGGGCCATTCTAACTAACATATAAAAAATTGAAAGCATTCTACTATGTTTACAACTAGATTGTACCAAAAAAAAAAAAGGAATTTGGGGAAGAAAAGGGTTTACTTTGAAGCTCCAAGTATTCTTCTATAGCTAGACCTTCCTTGATAATGCAAGATATGTGAGAAGAATGACGATTTTGTCACAAAATTGAGGTTTATTGCTTCAAAGTGGTGTTTCCCAATCGAAACCCACGAAACAGTGGAGGTAAGAGTCGAAATTTAGTTAACAGACCTTGTTTCCCACAAAACAAGGTATTTTATAAGGGCTGGTCCAACCAAAATGGTCGAACCAGTCGAAATTTCTTCGAAACCTTAAGAAACTGGTCAAAACCAGTGACAAAATAGTTTCAGTTCCTGGTTTCATCTCGGGTTGGGTCAAAACTGCAAAATTTTGTTTCAACCGAGATTTCGAACTATGTTTGATATAAGTTTTGATTTGCATAGCAGAGGGCGGAAATAAGGAAAGGGTTGTAAATGTGCTAAAGCACAAGGAAGTCAGCCCTGATTTGGAAGTGGGAAAGGCTTAGATCTTTTAGCCTTTAGTATTTGTACAATCCATGTATATGTTTGCCTGAGCAATTGGTCTAGAGTACTAGCAAAACATCTCATCAAAGCTCAGTTTCTGTAAGGAGTGTAAGCCACCAGGGCTGTGGTGGGAATCAAGTTCCCAGCTGCATGCACACGCATGCATATGCAATTCATGGAAAGTTCTAACAAATATTCATCATAACTCAACATCTGTATGTAACAAAAACCTGGTGAATTTAAAGTTCACCCCTCCTTTATTATCTTGCAGCATTAATTTTTTGGTTCTGCTTGTTTTTGGGATTTAAAGTACTTATTTTGTGCTCTAGTTTCCTGCATGGCCCATCTACGAAGGTCACCTTGACAGTCCTATTATCTGCCACATGGTAGATCAGGTGGGGCCCAATTTTTGTGAGCAAGTAAAGCACTCTGTTCATATGTCAAGTTTCAGCTCAAAAGGAGTTGGTGACATGGCAATATCAGGCTTCAAAAATCCATTGGGAAAGTAATATTACGAAAATGATCGAAAAATGGACAGCTGAAAGTACAGGGGAAAATTCCAGTACATGGGGGATATATGATTAAATTTGGGTCTAAAATTTTACATGTAGGCAATCCATACCAATATACCATGCCCTATCAATGCAAGTCTTAGAGTTGCCACATCTGTTGCCCAAAAAAAAAAAAAAAAAAAAAGGTTGCCACATAACCCTTCCACATGACATAATTGGGTTGACCACATAGACCTATCTTCCTTCTTTGGTTGTATTTCATCCTGGGACACAAGATCAGACAGCAATTAGGAATAGAATATCTATATAAATGAAAGTTGAAAGTGAGTTTATCTTTTTTTCTATCGGACAAATGATTCCCTCAGGGGATTGACATTGGAAACCCTTGTTATGTGGGCCATGCAAAGAACCATTTGACATTTTTTGGTCTCCTGCTGTGGATTTTTATATCATTTGAACCTTTTTTAGTAATCCTATTAAGATGTTACTTTGAGAATATTATTTTGTTGGTGTACTTTAAAATAAAGACCTTATGCATGAGTCCCTCTCTCTACATCAATGCTTTTGTTGCATGCATTCTTGAATCTAACACTTGTCTCGCTCTCTTTTGTTATGACTTATGTGACTATGTGGCTGTGCAGGAGAAGGTGATGTTACAGAAAAACCTATAGACCCTGTTAAAGTGTACTCTGATAAGGAGCTTGTTCGGGAAATTGAGAAAATAGCATCAACTTTCGTGCCAGATAAAGATTGGTCTATTCGCATTGCTGCAATGCAGAGACTTGAAGGCCTTGTCTTCGGAGGTTTGTACTGAACTTACTTGTCCTTCTTTATACCTTTATTTTATTAAGCATAATTTTTTAACAAAGTGAAAAGTTGTAGTCAGCAGGGGGAAATAAAATTCTGGTAAGTTCTTGGCTCATCCTTTCAGTAATTTTTATCTATTGAGCGACAGCTCTTCCACTTGGCACTGTCAAATCACTAAGACCAACTTTTGTCTCTGCTCAACGGGTGGGTCTTGTGGTCAAGCTCCCTTCTACCTTTGAAGGGCCAATCTACATCTGGCCCAAAAAAACCTTTGTATGCCTCCATTACCCTTTGGGAGGCCTACACCCATGGTTTAAAGTATCTCTGATATCAATACGATACCCTTCGATATGTATCTTAAATTTAGCTGATCGATACGATACATGGAACTTTTAAAATCCTTTCGTATCAATATATATCCTACGATACATACCGATATGCATCAATACACCACCCATACACATCGATACGATGCGATATGCACCGATACGACTTTATGGAAAATATAAAATTGTGGTGAAATGTATGTTTCGGTATGTATCGGTGAGTATTGGTATCGGTATGTACCGATACAATGCGCTACAGTCATATAATGGCCAAGATGGGTAATTTTTCAGAAAAACACGATTTTTTGAGGGGTTTTTGTTCCAAAGTTGCAGCCAGCCATATTTCTCTCTAACTAAAGTGGAAATTAAGTTTGAGAATAAGGATTTTACATTTATGGGATAACTACAAACCTTAAATTCTTAGTGCGATATCCTCAATTTAGTGTTTATGCATAATACATGCTATCAATAGCTTTTTTTAACAAATTCTTTATGCAAAAATGTTTAAAAAAATGTTTCCTATTTATTTATGTGTATCTTTAGCGTATCTTAGTGTATCTTCGATACGAGACAATACCCTCCGATACGTATCTTAATTTTGGCCGACCGATACGGCGACCGATACCGATACTTTAATCCTTGCCTACACCCCATACATGAGGTTAGAATTCTAACTCTTACAGAATGGAATCCACCGATGGGGCGATGGCTTGAGTCACATGGAAGGAGGCCTTCCCCTCCACGTAAGCTGCACTGGAACATGTACAGGGTGAAATGTCACTCTAGGCTCAACTGTATTTCTGTGGGTTCATGCAATTTTCTAAGCCTGAATTGCGTAGGTGTGCATGTGTTATTCATGTGCAGGCACCTCGATTGATATCAGTGGGACTGGATTGTTTGTAGATCTGAACTTGGCCATTTTTGCAATGTATTGCTCTCAGACCTGACAGTTGGGCTCACTAGCTTGGTTTGTGGGACTTTTTTTTTTTTTTTGGGTGAATTAATAAATGCATTAAAAGAAGGGAGAGGGAGAGTATATCCCCTAAGGGAGATTACAAACCCTATAAGGGTGACCGAAGTCCAAAAGGACAGCATCCAAGGCCCAGTGGGCTTGAGGAATGGAAGTTATGTCATTTGAGACATGTCTAAAATAACTCAAAATCCACAAGGGAAAAATAAAAGGAGCCAAAGGCCCAATAACATAAAAAATAAAAGCCCAACATGGGCTGACAAGAACCAAGAAGCCCAAAGGAAGAGGAGGGGCAAAAAAAAAAAAAGGGGACCAATGAATCAAACTATCCAATTACACATGACTGCTAATTGGATAGTTTGAGGGACTTTATTTTCTCAAACCTGTCCAATTATGCATATGACTGCTAATAACGACTAAAGTGACCCCAAGGCAAAGCAGAATTTAAACTCAGGGTACCAATGAATCAAACTATCAAATAGTGGGCAACGTACTACCTGCTAACTGGGCAGCCAAAGAAGGAACCCAGAGAGAACTAAAATCAAGTCCAAGGAATCAGGTCGCTGGCCTGGCCATCAGAGTTTCTTAAATTCCATGCTTCCTGCTTTAAAAACATAAAATCCGTACAGCCTTCTTTGCACTAATTTGAATTTTTTTTTTTTCCTAATCAGGTGCCACTGATTATCCTAGTTTCCCCACACTTTTGAAGCAACTTGTTGCACCTCTATGCACTCAGTTGTCTGACCGACGGTCTAGCATAGTAAAACAGGTTTGCTGGAACTCTTTCTTTTCCTTCCCTTCTATTTTTTTTTCCCTCCGAAGAATTACCATTAGATGTGAGAAATATGAAATTCAAGATTATCTTTCATTCTTGTTCTCCTGATAAAAAGAAATTATGCTGAACCTTTTTCCAATGAATAGAAAGCGATTCTTGTATTCTGTTTACGTATTCATTTCTCTTGAAAAGAACTACCACAGATATTTCACATGGCTACTTGAATTATTTTGTGCGGTGGAAAATTATGCTAAAGATGTCTTTGTGAAGGTTCATCTTTTAGAAATTAGACCTTTTACAAATTTTCCCTTTTTTCTATTTGGTGACAAGTCAAAGAAATTTTATTTATTATGCTTTAAATAAGGCACTACATTTTATGTGCCTTTGGTTGGAGATCTACGGACTACAACAAGAAGAAAAGTCTATGGCTCTATGCCCCCTTCCCCACCCCCACTCCAAAAAAAGAAAAAAAAAATGCAATTCCTTCATACAAATTTTACTCTTTTGGGGTGGAAATGGATTACGGGGATTTTAACCACTTGAAGTCTGTATTTCTAGTGGAGAACAGCCACAAGTAACTAAACAATTGTAGACATTATTTGACTTACTAGCCATGCTACTACCTGGAACTTATGTAACATAATACGGTTACATGGACTCATACTTATGGATGACTCTTTCATGTCCCTTCTATGTTTTCTACTGTGCGTTGAGCTTGAAAAGGACGAACTAGTTGATTGAGCGACTAAAACCTAAATGATGGGATCTTCATTGGCAATCAAAGCATAGGCGCTGTTTGTTTGTTCTTCCATTGCCTATGGTCCTGGAATAGTTGAGCAAACAAAGCTTGCTTTGTAGCTAAGAATGTTGGTTAGGCTTTAGAGCTTGGGTTTTGTATCTTGCACATTGATTATGTGCTGTAAAACTTTGACATTAGTATCATCCATATTGATTGTAGTCATGTGATAAATCCAAAAATAAAATAAATCAAGTAAGACGGGAACTTTAATTTATTCTATTTCTCTCTAAGTTAATTTTCCTTCTCTGCAGGCTTGTCATCTATTGAGCTTATTGTCAAAGGAACTTCTGGGAGATTTTGAGGCGTGTGCTGAGATGTTCATTCCGGTAACTTCTCTTCTTGCTGAGTATTGTTATTTTAATATGCAGTAATAGTCATCTGATATTGCCATTAATATAACCTCCTTCAGGTTCTTTTCAAGCTTGTTGTTATAACTGTCCTTGTGATAGCTGAATCTGCTGACAACTGCATAAAAACGGTATGTATGAAATAGTGGTTAATTTTGCACTCAGTTGTTTTGATCATTTGCCTTTCTTATTTATCTTGAGGGCTTTCTAGATGTTGCGGAACTGCAAAGTTTCGCGTGTGCTTCCACGAATTGCTGATTGTGCGAAGAATGACCGTAGTGCAGTGCTTCGTGCCAGGTATGGCTTTGCGTATTGCCAAAGATTTGAGTAGTAAGACTTTGGTTCCTACATATGCAGCCTCACCTCTCTTCCCTGGTTCTTCTTGCTGTTTTCGTTTGTTGCAGGTGTTGTGAGTATGCACTTCTCATACTAGAATATTGGGCTGATGCGCCAGAGATACAGCGATCTGCTGATGTTTATGAAGATCTTATCAAGTGCTGCGTAGCAGATGCAATGAGTGAGGTATAACTGTGGTCATCTCTCTGGAATCTGATAGAAAACAACAAGGGAAGGAAAACCCATCTGTATTTCATGTCTGAAATTTATACCTTATCTGTGACTTATTTGCTCGTATAATCATATCCAGCCATTATCTTTGCAAATGAGATTCGGATTTTTTCTTGCCATTCATTTACATGCTCTTTTGGTCATGGCTGTCTAGTAAGGGGGTTCTGGTCTTAGCTGGAAGTTGTTCAGAGGAAGATCACTTCAGAGGATATGGTACTAAGGAGGATGAAATGGTACCATATGCAAGATGAATGGGGAATTGGTAGTAATTAGTAATTCACCTGTTAAGATGTAACAACTAACAAATTTGCAGCAGCACTGAAATCTTTCTTTCCATCTGTTTTTAGCAACAACAGGTTGTCCTTATGCAGATGCTAGGGAGCTGATGGTTGGATCTTTTAAAAGGAATGCCTTTTGGTAGAAGTGAACACCTTTGACATTCTTTACATGGTGATGCTCTCTGTTGCATCTGGGAGTGTAAGGGTTTGAGATCCTTTAATGATTCCTTTCACAGCATTCAGAATATCTTCAGTGTGATCACTGCAAATTGGTGCATTAAGAAACATTGTTAGATTTATATTGCCAGACTAAGACAGATTGTGAGGTACTGTATGAATGTTGCTTGGTACATTCTTGTTTCACATTGTGGGGCTCACATTCCATTTCGGTCAACTTCGAAGGGCTTCTGGAGGTTGGGGGACTTATTACGAGATTAGGTGAGGTCAAACTCACATACTCTGAGGCTCAGGGCATGAGTGATAAGTAACCGATGTTCCACTTAGTCAAGAATAGGTTTCCATTAACGAGGACATCTTTATTAGCAGCGATACTAGATAGGTTCGGAGAACTGTAGATATTAGCTTCTTCACTCCAAATGCATGACCAAATTACACTTTCTGATCATTAGCGACCAACACTTGCACCCCTTTAATAATGTCAAAATGGTTCGGTGGGGTCAAGTACTCTGAGGTTCAGTAATGTAGGAGTAGATTACAAGAAACTAACCCCCACAATTTATAAACCCCAAACAAGACAAATAGGGTCAGGAAACGAAGGAATAAGACCATCAAATAAGCCCCCAATGATGTAATAGCAATGCAGGAGCAAAACCAACCCAAAACCCAACCCGATAAGAGAGAGAAAGGCCTCCAATATGGCTGGAGAGAGAGAGAGGTGCGGCCAGATCTATAGGACTCCAATTGAGTTGCACTCTTGGGCATAGGTAGCCCCTAGGGAGTGTACAAAAACCTAAAAAATTGAGACTTTTGACGGATGGTTGATGAGATATTTACCTTCTTGATTTTCAGACCTAGGAGAGAGAATCTGAAGGTTTCTGCAAGAACAACAACTGGGTGATTTGAACAGCTTCAAGAAGAGGATTGAGTAATCCTATCGTGCCTTCTAAACAACCCTTAACAGTAGCTCCTTGATCAGATTCATAATAGAGGAGAAGAGAGAGATCGCATAAAGAAGGGGGGGGGAGAAGAATCACACAGCCCTTAGGCTCTCAAACATTCAAACTCAATTTATCTTTTTTCAAATCTGTCTAATTATAGTACATTAGCTCCTCTACATAAAGAGGGCAGACTAGCAGTCATAACCTAACTAGGAGTTAGACTCCAAGTAGGATTAGACATTACATAATAGGAGGTGGACTCCAAATAGGATTAGGACTAGAATTCCAACATGGAGTAGGACTAATTAACTAATCATTCACTAATAGGGAAACCTAAACTGACTAAAACTGAAATAACAAAGGAAATAGACTTAAAACAGAACTCTATCTAAGCTAATGAATTAAATCCCGTTTTTCTGCTTTCTACCAATATTTTAGGCCCATTAAAGTGGCCTATTACAAAGAAAACACATGGGAACTAAGGCCCAACACATACATAACCCAACCCAAGGCTTATTTGCAATAAAATAAGCTCATTAAGTGACTTATCTACATCATTCATGGCGTGGAGTCGTAAATAACTGATGTTCCACTTAGTCGGGAATAGGTTGCCAATGACGAGGACATCTTTATTAGCAGCGATGCTAGATGGATTCACAGAATTGTGGATAATAGCCTCTTCACTCCAAATGTATCACCATTTTACACTTTCTGATCGTTACTGATCAGCACTTGTATCACCAATAACTCAATGATGAAAACTTAGATTGCCCAAAAAATCAGGTCGAGTGGTCTTTTCGGATGATGGAACAGTCCCGCAAAATTTGAAGAAATTCTGACGGCAGAATTTTGAATATCAGGAGAGCCCTTTTCTGACAGGAAAGTAAACAACAGAATTAGAGCTGTATCAAGATCCTGCTGGTCAAGAAGAAGAAGGGAAAAAAAAACCTGCAATCGGGGTACAGCTGGTCAATAAGAAGAGGAAAAAAACATACGGCAACAGAGAAGAGTCAAGGTAACAGAAAAAAAAAAGGACAGGAGTCGAAGTTGGAGGCAACGCCAAGGTGCTACTGGTCAAGAAGAAGAAGGGGGGAAAAAGCAATCAGGGTACCGCTGGTCATGAAGAAGAGGGGAAAAAAACATACTGCAACAGATAAGAGTTGAGGAACAAGCCAAAAAAGGAAAAAAAACCTTGACAGAGGAGTTGAGGTCGGAGGAGGAGAAGAACAAGAAAAAAAATCACGACAGAGAAGGAGGAGATGAATAAGAGACCTTACCACAACAATCTGAGTCACAGTCCATTACTGGAGCCACTTTTGTGTTCACCGGAGTCGGAGTTGCTGTTGTTGGAGCAGGAGCCAGAGTCTCTGTAGGCTGGAGGCTGGAGGCTGGAGGCTGGAGCAAGAGGCAAGGGTGAAAAGAAAACGTACAGAGAGAAAAAAAAATCGCAACAGAGGAGGAAGAGGAGGAGAAGAAGAAGAGAACTTACTGGGACAAGATCTGAATCACAGTCTGTCACTGAAGCCAGGTTTGTGGTCGCTGAAGTTGGAGTCGCTGGAGCGGGAGAGGGAGCGGGAGCGGGAGCGGGAGCAGGAGCAGGAGCCGGAGTGGAGGTTTCATTTTCACCCCTAAGCCTAGGCGTGTGAGACTTTGAGGGTTGCTTTCGATTATTATTTCCTCTTATGAGATTCGGTGTGACGCAGTGTACAAGACTTTTGTACACAAGCTACTAGAACACACAGAAATAGAATATGAATAAAATAATAAAAAAAAAAAGTTAAGACAACGCATTACCAATAAGGCGACTCACGCCTTTACCCCATAAAAATGCATTAGCGCATAGGTGCTGCTAAGGCGACGCCTTAATAAAATTAGTGTCTTAAATACTTCAGCTGCTGCTAGGTTCAATCACCTACACTGTTGGCACTCTAGGGCTAGCATTCGAGATTTGATGGGGTTTTTTTTTTCGGGTGAATTATTTGATGGTGCTTCATCGCACGAGTCCTATGAGGTTTTCTGTCTTTTTGTCTCTAAGTAGGCTCCTTGGATACTTTGCTTGAAAGGAGAAGCATGGGCCACAATCCTCATTTGCAGTTAAAGCAAGGAATCATATTTGTTTGCCATTTTCCATGTTGTGCTTTCTAATTTATAAATGATATAAAGTTCTTAACTGTAGCTTTGGTATTACTTTCTGTGCTCTGGATCCATGAAATTTTGCAAAACTTGCCCTATCTACTCATGCAGGAAAGCTAGGTGACTCACCTCACTGTCCAAAACCCACTCTCTGATATTTTTCACTTGGTCCTATTGGGCCATGTCTTTGTCCCTTAAACAGGCTAGAAAACACATGCTTTCGGTGGAGCATCTTCAGGATATTTTCTATCTTTTTTCCTTCAAGCCATTTTGTATTTGTTTATTTATAATTGACAATCATGTAGTCCGTACCTATTACGTTTTGTATCACTGGAACATGAGTATTTCCTTGTGATATGCCATCTGTTTACTGTTCCATTTGTCATGAAGAGCTGTAAATGCTAATGCATTTAAGTGTCTTATGCAATTAATTTACCTCAACAAAGTTTTCAGGATTTCTTTGCTGGTATACTTTCAGAGATTGATCATCAAATTTATAACAAAACATTGAAATGTGAAGGTACGAGCAACTGCCAGAACTTGCTACAGAATGTTTGCTAAAACATGGCCGGAGCGTTCCCGTCGCTTATTTTTAGCCTTTGATCCTGTCATTCAAAGGGTATCTATTTTCATTGTGTTTTAAGAAAATCATGCCTTTCTCATTGATAGTGCCTAATGTGATGGAGTTGTGCACAGATTATAAATGATGAAGATGGGGGTATGCCTAGAAGATTTGCTTCTCCTTCCCTCCGTGAGAGAGGGGCACCATTATCACGTGCTCCATCGCAAACAACTACTTCAAATTTACCGGGGTATGCAACTTCTGCTATTGTTGCTATGGATAGAAGTGCAAGTCTCCCATCAGGGGCATCACTTTCTTCTGGTCTGCTTCTTTCACAATCGAAGTCTGTTGGGAAAGGCACTGAAAGAAGCCTTGAAAGTGTGCTGCATGCTAGCAAACAAAAGGTCACAGCTATTGAAAGCATGCTGAGAGGTTTAGATTTTTCTGACAAACACAATTCTTCAATTGTACGCTCAGCTAGCTTGGATCTAGGTATTCGATGAATTGCTCCACTATAATATATTTTCCATCAGCAATGCCATTTCTCAGAATCAGTCTTTTAGCTGAGTGACTGAAAAATCGTCATCCCTAATGTCTGTTGAGACTCATTTGTGAATGGCTAATTTGTTTCTGTTATTGGTCCTAGTGCAGGAGTTGACCCTCCATCAGCTCGTGACCCGCCATTTCCTGCTGCTGTTCCTGCTTCGAATCATCACACGAATTCTGTGTTGGCAGATACGACCACATCAGGTGCTGCTAAAGGTGGTAGTCGTAATGGTGGATTGATTACGTCTGATCTCATCAACCCACGAGTTCAAGCATCCAAAGATAATGGTAAACTCTCTTATCACATGACAACTGAGCCTTTTTCAGCCCTTTCAATGTCCTACACAACCAAGAGAGCTTCTGAAAGACAACAAGGAGGTTCAATTGAGGAGAACACTGATATCAGGGCAAATAGGCGGTTTTTTAACACGCACTTTGACAGGCAATATGTAGACAATTCTTACAAAGAAATGAATTTCAGGGATTCACATAGCAATTATATTCCCAACTTCCAGAGGCCACTTTTGAGAAAACATGTGTCTGGACGGGTTTCTGCTAGTAGAAGCAGTTTTGATGATAGTCAACTAGGAGTTGGTGAACTGTCAAGCTATGTGGATGGTCCAACGTCTCTCCATGATGCACTGACTGAAGGTCTCAGTCCTAATTCTGACTGGTGCGCTAGGGTTGCAGCTTTTAACTACCTCCGAACTTTGCTGCAGCAAGGGCTAAAGGGTGTTCAAGAAGTTACGCAGAGCTTTGAGAAGGTCATGAAGTTGTTTTTCCAGCACTTGGATGACCCTCACCATAAAGTTGCACAGGCAGCTCTTTCAACGCTTACCGAGATTATTCCAGCTTGTAGAAAGCCTTTTGAAAGTTACATGGAAAGAATCTTGCCTCATGTTTTCTCACGGTTAATCGATCCTAAGGAGTTGGTTAGGCAGGCTTGCTCGACAACTTTGGAAATTGTGAGCAAGAGTTATGGTATAGATTCTCTCCTACCTGCTTTGCTCCGTTCATTGGATGAACAACGGTCGCCAAAAGCAAAATTGGCTGTGATTGAGTTTGCCATAAACTCCTTCAACAAGCATGCTACAAATTCTGAAGGCTCTGGTAATAGTGGCATCCTAAAGTTGTGGCTTGCTAAGTTGGGACCTTTGGTCCACGATAAAAATACAAAACTGAAGGAAGCAGCTATAACAGGAATTATATCAGTTTATTCTCATTTTGATTCTACTGCAGTCTTGAATTTTATTCTGAGTCTGTCAGTTGAGGAACAAAATTCATTGAGACGAGCACTGAAGCAGTACACCCCTCGAATAGAGGTGGACTTGATGAATTTCCTACAGAGTAAGAAAGAGCGTCAGCGATCTAAATCTTTCTATGACCCATCAGATGTTGTCGGGACTTCTTCAGAAGATGGATATGGGGGTGCATCGAAGAAAGGTTACTTCTTTGGAAGGTATTCAGCTGGATCAGTTGATGGTGATAGTGGCAGGAAGTGGAATTCTATGCAAGAATCTACTCAGATTACAAGCTCATTTGGTCAATCGTCTTCGGTTGAAACTAAGGAGCATTCCTATCAGAATATTGATGTTAGTTGTGATACTGAGGCTATTAATTTCAAAGACAAGGATCTGAATTTCGGTAGTAGTACAATGATTGAGAACGTCAGCTCTGGGGTAAGCTTGATTGAAAATGTGGATCGTAGCATAAGTATGGAGAGGTCTTTGTCAACTCCACGTCTTGACCGTAATGGACTGGTGAACTCTGATCACCTTGGAACCGGTTTGAGTGTTGATCAAGTAAGTTCCCCTGATGTGGATCTTAATCAAGAGAAGTCAATTGCTGTTAAAATCAACTCCAGTCCAGATTCTGGACCTAGCATTCCTCAAATTCTTCACCATGTGAGTAGTGAAAAATCAGATGATTTTGGGAATATCTCTTCAGTTTCTGCTAATTTGAATAACTCTTTTTCTTTTTGAATCACGGTTTTATTTAGAAACGTTCAAATAAGATTTATCCTAATAGGGGGATTGTTCTTTGCTTGTAGATTTGTAACAAAAATCATGAGACTCTGAGCAAACGTGAGGCACTTCAGCAGTTGATTGAAGTATCTGTGGCTAATGATTATTCAATATGGACCAAGGTGTGCTATTCTTGGATACTTTTTCCCCCTTTTTTAATATTTATGTGACTTATGTCTGGAAGTCCTGATCTGCTGTTGTGGTGCTGCCTCTTTGAATATTTCTCATCCTAGCCTTCATTCCTTTTTTCTTTTGGGGTGGAGGGGTTGCAAGTACTAACAATCAAAGCAATGATTTGCTTCTAGAAAATGGTTGACCAGTTGATGGGACTAGAGAAATGGACCCCTTAAAGAAAGAAGAAGAACAAGGATACTTACCAATACAAGGCTTTGGGTTAGGAGATTGCCCATAAAAAAGTAAACTTGGGAGACTAACCAATTGAAAAAAGGAAGAAGCTGTTTTTGTCCCTTTATCTGTTATGTGTAAGGAGGATGGAAATCCATTGAACAACTGTTCCTTTATTGACCTGCTAAAAGAATATGTTCCATTTCCTTGTGATTTTTAATCTGAGTTGGACTTCCCCAAAGAGGCTGCTGGACTGGTGTGGTTTTGGCACCTCATTCCATTTGGTGAGCAGGGGAGGTTTTATGGAGGGGAACTCTAATGGGCTGTCCTTTGGTCTCTTTGGGAGGAAAGAAATGCAAGGCTTTTTTGTGGTTAGGTTTCATCCGAGATGCCATGGAAATTCTGATTAAGAAAGGTCCCTTCTTCTTTCCTCTTTGGTGACTGAGAAAATATTATCATGTCCTTTATTTCAAGAGAGACAAGGATTGATCCATGGGCCCTGCGCCAGATGGAACAATTAAGCTTAACCTTGATGGGTCTTTTCTTGGTAAGCCCGGCCTTCTTGGTTGGGGTTGTATTTGGAGATAGTAATGGTGCAGTATTGAGAGCCTTTTTTTATGAGCCAGCCAACCCAGATTCCTGATTAGGAATCAACGAATTGATTGGCAGCAACATAAGCCCAGGTCAAAGTTATTTTCCTGAAAACCAGGGACTGAGAAGCTTCTGTTTATTTGTTCCAGTAGCCTGTGATGGAGAAAGAAGGGCCTGCTGCCTATGGAAGGAAGCAGATCAACAGCAGGGAGAACAGAGGTGCAATCTGCAGGGAAGAGAAAGAGGGGGGGGGGGGGTTAACAGTACCATGAACAGTAAAGAAGAAAGAGGAGTGGGATAGGAGAGGAGGGAGAAGAGGGGAAGTCGTCTTGGCTATCCAATTCAAATCTAATTCTATACACCATTCATATGCAAGGGAGGGTGATTATATGTCTTTACATATCGAAAAATAATAAATAATAGAATCCTTCTAATATCTAGTTTCCTAAAATAACTAAACTGACTTAGACAGTACTATTAATATTTAGGACTCTTATCTTGCTAGACTACTAAAACCCCCAAAACAGAAACTAAATCCAATAGAATCCTACTCAAGACAAAAATTTAATAGCTAAAGAATGGCCCCCCAAGATCCTTATAAAAACTACTATTAGATAAAATCTTAAACTGACCTCGAATGGGCCCCACTACTAATTTTTGTGCACCATTTTAGAGACCCACTTTTGGGCATTATAATTCAGTACATTACAATTAAAATCCTAAAAAATTAAAAGCATATACCCCATAGATATTAAAATAGGACCAATTTTTTGGATCGGGACTGCATTAATTTTCTGCTCCACTAGGAGAAGAGAGCTTTTTTAGGTCCGAGCGTTTGGTATTGAAGATGATGCAGTTCACTGTGACAAGGTTTGATCAATTTGTTGGTTGAAGGAGATTCGTTCAGTCGTTTCTTGCACAGGGACTGAGCAAACACCTTGGAAGTTTGCTCATGTCATCAGGTTCATTAGATCCCTTGCTTTCCATATGAAATTCTCGTTCCACTGGAGGCCATGATCATCCAGTGAGGTGGCAGACCATTTAGCCAAAGACGGTGCCAATAGAGTATCATTATGTTATGGGAAATTCACTCCGCTTGAGGGATAAAGCAACGGCTGTTGTTTTTGTTACCTTTGGAGTTGTTTTGTATCCTTGATTTGTTGATCTTGTATTTTCTCATTTTTTGTCATTAATAAAATATCCTTGTTGGAGACCAAGGATCCATGTGGCCAACCCCATTTAGTTGGGGTAAGGCTATGTTGTTGTTCCATTGTATTACCTATCCCTCTCCTCCCACCACACCCCCCCCCCCCCCGCGCAAAAAAAAAAAAAAGAAGAAGAGGAAGAAGTAAGCAGTAAAATTGAAGGGGTGGGGGGAAGCGATTGCTATTGGGGCATACATGAGTCAAGTTTTTGAGCTTTTTTCCTTTCCAATTATTTTGGTGGGTACATATGGGGGTGCTGCTGCAAAAGATCACTGTTGATTTGGGGAATTGTGACTTGTGTGCCCAGGTTGTACAAGATAGATTAAAAACCACTATGTCCTTAATGACAAATAAGGACAAATCTACCCTTAAAGTCCATATTACAACACTTCCCCACAAGTTGGTGCATGGATGTTACACATGCCCAACTTGCACAAAATAGAATGAAAAACCTTACTACTAAGACCCTTTGTAGGAGCATCCGCTAACTGATCTCCACTTCTCACAAAAGGGATGCATATGAGTCATTGCTCTAGTTTCTCCTTGATAAAATGTATGTCAATCTAATCATGTTGGATTGGATTGTGTGCAATGTGGTTATGCACAATTCATGCCATTATGGTGTAGATTATCATCATTATTAATGCCCTTAAGTCAGTATAATAGCATTGGTAGCTGAATGGGCACAGCCAGGTCTTGATGAACTTGAAGCAAAAGCAAGTCACAAATTCCATGCGCTATGGCACGGAATTCAGCTTTTGCATTCGACTTGGCCACAACTGCTTACTTCTTACTACTCCATGTAGTAAGGTTTCCACCAAGAAAGTTACAATAGCCTGATGTAGATCGACGGTCATCTAGAAAATCTACCCAATCTACATTAGTATAAGCCTCTACATGCAAATGATCTGAATTGGAGTACAAAATGCCTTTACTTGGATTTGACTTTAGGTAACGAAGAATGCGAAACACAACTTCCATGTGAGAAGAATAGGGATCATGCATGTACTGGCTCACCAAACTAACTACATTGGCGATGTTTGGTCGAGTATAAGACAGATATATAAGTCATCCAACCTACCTCTGATAACGACCCTTATCAACTGGTTCACCTTCCTTGCTTTTCAGATGAGTATTAGCCTCAATGGGTGTATCAGATGGCTTACATCACAACATGTCAGTCTTTGAAAGAAAATTTAGGGTGTATTTTCACTGGGAGAGAACTACACATTTAATAGATCATGCCACCTCAATACCAAGGAAGTACTTGAGCTTGCCTAAGTCCTTGATCTCAAATTCCTTACCTAGATAAGCCTTGAGTTTAGAGATTTCATTAGAAACATTTTCAGTGACAATTGTATCATCCACATATACAATAAGGATAGAAGTAGGGATGTAAATGGATAGTCGAAATCCAAATTCGAATTTGCATTTGTATTCGTTCAGAGGTATCCATATCCGGTTAAAGTGTATCCGGATTAAAATCTGAATTATCCAGAAATAATTATCCAATACGATTAAATAATCAATTAATGATTTTGAGGGTTCTTGAAGTTTAAATAGGTTCTAGAGAATGAGGAAAAGAGTTAAAAAAACTTAGAAAGATGGATTAAGAGCAAATTATATTCATTGGGGGGAGGAAGGTCCGGATTACACAAGTCAGAGAGTAAACGGGTAGTTGAAAATCCGAATTCGATCCGCATCCATATTCATTTAGGGGTATCCGTATCCAATCTAGAAATATCTGGACCCGAACACATCTGATTCGTATTCGATCGATATCCGATCCATTTACATCCCTAGATAGAAGCTTGGTCACCCACCCTCTTTATGAATAGGGTGTGATCAACATTACTTTATTTAAATCCTACTACAATCATGGCCTTGTGAAAGTGGCACTGGGAGATTTCTTCAACCCTTGTAGTGCCCACTTTAGCTTGTAGACTTTCCCTTGAATTTCCTTGCCAGAGTAGTCTGGGGGGACATCCATATATACTTTCTTAGTTCACCATGGAGGAAACATTCTTGGCATCGTTGTAGATCCCGCCCAAAGTTCATAGTACAAGAGATAATCACCCGGATTGTGTTCGTCTTAGCAACAAGGACAAACATCTCCTGGTAGTTAGTCACATAGGTCTGAGTAAAACCTTTGGCCACCAATCTTGCTTTGTATCCGTCCACAGTTTCATTTGTATTCTGCTTGACTGTAAACACCCACTTGCGTCCTAGTCTTCTTATGTAATGGAGAGTGACTAAGTCCCACGTGACATTCTTTCCAAATGCTCTCATTTCCTCATCCATTGCATATTTCCATTGGTGTTTTGCAAAAGCCTCCTACCAGGTGTAGGGAATGGAAACAGAGGACAAAGAAGATACAAAAGCACAATATGGAGTTAGGGAGTCATAAGACAACTTCTGAAATAGGATGTAGAGTAAGTCTTACTTCCTTTAGGAACAATAATTAGATTATCAAGAGATGGATCAGGAGAAGGGAAAAGATTACCTGGTGGAAAAGTAGGCGTTGCATTAGAGGCCAGCTGTGATTGAACAGGAGCAGTGATAGTGGTAGTGGTGTTTGTTCTCTTCTTCCAGTGAGAATACACCTATAACTCCTGAGAAGACTGGGGCTCCCCCTGTACAGAATCCTCATGTCCCTTTTTCAGTCACAGTCTCCTCTTCCACTTGAAGTGGTGGACCATCAAATGGAGGAGTCAAAGGTACCGCTTCCCTTCCAACAGACTCCCCCTAAAGAGGTGCCAAAGATGAATAGTAAGCATATATCTCATGAAACATGGCATCCATGGTAACTAGCATTCACCAAGAAGGTGGATGGCAGCACTTGTATCCCTTCTGAGTGCCAGAGTATCCCATAAAGAGACATCAAAGACTCCTTGGATCAAGGATTAAAGTATTGGTATCGATCACCGTATCGGTCGGCCAAAATTAAGATATGAGATGCTCTAAGATACGTTAAAGGTATACATACAAATGGATAGGAAACACTCGTATATATACTTTTGCATAAAAAACTATTTGGATTTCAGTTCCCTCGGCTATATCACACAAACCTCAAGAAAGTTACTAAAGCTCAACCAACATACATGCTAAAGGCGATAGACAGCTTAAGTTCCATCCCAATTTTAAACAGAAGAAGCGAACCCTTCAAACCAAAACCAAAGGTGACTTGAAAGGAAAAATATGGAAAAAATTGTGGAGCCTGTTATTATACCCCATGATATGCTCGAAATATGAATATACTCTACCCTATTCCTTATTTTTTGGGTGACCTTGGTTGTCCGGCTAGCAGTTTTTGGATGTATGGCTATAGTTATTTTTGTTGTCTTCTTTCTCCTTACTTACACATGCAAGATTGTGCCCACATTCTAACCTACAATTTTAGATTTTGTATTGTGGTGCTTTATATCAATGCAATTTGGTTGATTTTTCTGAACTTCTTATGGAGAAAGTGTTCAATCTTGAGGGGAAAATGCCAGAAATGCATATGCGAAGTCCTTTATTATAGATTAAAAAATATTTTCCATGCTTTGTCCAAATTATAACTATAACTGAGACAGAGACATTATCCAGGCAAATTATAACTGAGACACAGACATTATCCATGCTAATGAATTTTAACTGGTTTATCTGCAGTACTTCAATCAGATTCTTACTGTCGTGCTCGAGGTCTTGGATGATTCTGATTCTTCAATCAGGGAACTCGCTCTTTCATTGATTGTTGAAATGCTTAATAGTCAGGTCTGAAGTATATCTTTTATTGCTACATTGTTGGATTTTGCATGCTTGGTGATTACTTTGAGAAAAATCTTAATGATCATTTTATATTCCAGAAAGACGCCATGGAGGATTCTGTTGAAATTGTAATAGAAAAGCTGCTTCATGTCACAAAGGATACGGTTTCCAAGGTATCCGGCCTTCCAATAACTAAACTTGATATTTAATATTTATGGTTGTGCCGGATCTCAACTCTGTTTCTGTATCCAGGTTTCAAACGAATCAGAGCATTGTTTGACTGTTGTATTATCTCAGTATGATCCGTTCAGATGCCTTACTGTAAGTTGATCCAAGACTATCCTATTTATCATGATCTGTGGAATTGTTAGAAATTCCAGGTTTGGAACTTACAGAACAAAAATTCCTCCTTTCTGGACATTGTAGGTGATTGTTCCTCTATTAGTTAGCGAAGATGAGAAAACTCTTGTAACTTGCATCAACTGTTTGACCAAGGTATTCTCCAATATTGACTTCTCATTTATTTCTTGGAAAGATATTGTTGTGAAGCAACCCTTCTTGTTTTCGATTTCGATCATGTGTCGTGAATGTCTGGCTAGCTTGTATGTCGTATCAAATACTTTTGCTTGCTCATCCTGTTTATGTTCTTAATGCTTTGACTTATATTTTTAAACCTGATTATTTTATTTATTTTTTGGTTGCGGTGGGGGCTTATGTGTCAAAACTAACAGATTTGTGTTATATATATATATATATACCTTTACAACTGAGGTTCATGTTCTTTTTGCTCCTTCCGTTATTAGCTAGTAGCTATCCAAGTTCCTTGGCTTCTTCCATTTAGCCACATATTACCACCTTTCATCGTTTATTATTTATTTAATTTTTTAATAATTGGGTGGTGCTTTTTTTGACCAAATAAGAGCTAGTTAGATTATAATTCATTCAGTTTCTACTCCAGTAGAATTTGTTCTGTTATCAAGCCTGGAGTTTGTTGTTAACTGTTGGCTGCTGAAGCCCATGCAGGCAGCCAATCACGCTGACCTACATGGTAGTGTTAGTTTATTGACTTCTGAGTCTTCATGTGGATGTTTGGATGGTTAGCATATTCACAATAGAAGAGTGCCTGAAGCATTGTGATTGGCAGACAGTGCATCATTGGAAGCAAGGTTCCAAATTTTGACTCGGATTTCAACCTTGAAACCAAAATGGACCATCGAAATCTGTGATATGGGCTCAAAATTTGGTCAATTTCAAAGGTTAGCTCGAAATGACCATTTTGGTGGCAAAATGATGGAATTTTTCCCTAAGACTTCTTGTTGTGCCCATTTAAGCACATAATTGTCAAGGAGTCACCAATGCGCCGTCTTGGTGTCCAGGTGGTTTGCTTGGGTCCTAGGCGACTGTCACTTTATTGCACTGCATGTCACCTTATGTTTGGGCACTTATTTATGTTAAATATCATTTAAGTAAGATATTATCCATAAATAAGCAAATACCCCCTATTTGAATCCAATAAAAATAGTTTAAAAATCAAATTCCAAAAGAATAAAAAGTTAACCCCCTAATCCAAGAACAAAAACTGGATTTTGGTTGTAAGAGTGATTTCAACTTTCAAATTCTGGGGTTTTTCTCAATTCTGAAAATTTTATAAATCTTATCATGTTAAATCATTGTTAAAAACCAAAATTCCGGTAAAATAATCTTTTATTTTGATATTTATAAAATTATTTTCATTCAGGAGATTTTAATAGCATTCGCGCACTTTAAAATAAGTTTGAACCGAACATAAAATTTTTATTACAACTCAGATTTAAGTAATCTTAGACTTGTTGGTGTGCTATACCTAATGCAAAAGGTCTCATGTAAAAATAAAATCATTTGACCAGTCAAACTTATTTTAAGACAATAGTATCTCTCTAAACGTTGATTTTTTATGACGATGTGACTTAACGTTGATTTTTTATGATTTGATGTGGCTTAGTGTTGATTTTTTATGAGTTGATGTGACTTAATGTTGATTTTTTATGATACAAGGTATATATAGCATACTAAATAATGTTAGAAAAGAGGAAAAATAAAAAATAACACTTGGTTGCTTTGTTCGCCTTAAGGCGGGCGCCTTGGCACCGTGGCAACTATGTTTAAGCATGTTTACACATGTTTGAATCATTAGATTGGTGGGGAAAAATCCTAAAGTGGTAGTTTGGCTTCGAACTCTAGGTTGCTAGTGTTCTTTATGTATCCTCTTCCTTATATAGCCTATTCTGCACATAATTTAGTCCCATATTATACAACCATTCAATAAAAAGAGTTTAAATGTGCAATAGGAATGGGGAACCATAAATTGGAAAGCAATACACAATTTCGACCATTTCAAGCAAAATTTCGGGCTCTCGTTTCAGGCATTTCACCAAAATTTTGGACCAAAATCCTATAAACGTGTGAGTTGCCTGTGGTTTAGTTTCAACCAGGGTCGAAATCAAGATAAACCATATATATTTTGATATTTCGACTGAAATTTCAATCTATGTTGGGAAGGACTGCATGTTGAGGTAGGAGAGAGTGGCGTGCAAAGGGGTCTTTCCTACTGATAGTGTAGAAGGCCTAAGCCATACCAATTGATGAACTATGGAGGAAGCTTCTCAACCTAGACGTCTGGTCAGAACTTGAGGGGAAATTGTTGAAGTTACGGTTTTGGGGTCATATGACATGTCACTATGGTAATTTTGTCTTGTCTTTTTCTATTTTTTAACTTTCCAAATTGTTCATTAGTGGCTTTTAACTTTTGTCCTTTATCAACCAAACAAGGGAGGAGAGGGACAATTGTATGTAGTGCAGTCATTGGCTATAGACACTGCAACAGGATTGAAAGTTATGGCAATAGCCTGGCCAGGGGACACTTATTCCCTGGATAAATTCATATGTGTCAATTTTCTTTTCTTCTAGCTTCAATCCAGAAAATTTCTATATTGTTTCTATGTTAGACATAATCAACTATAAAGCTGACAATTGTTTGGTTCAATCTAGCGAAAGGATTACTTCCAAGTCGTCTTAACTACGGCTCTGTTTGCTTGCAAGGGAAGTGAAATATTCTTGTGAAAAGAAAAATGAAGGTTTCGTAATCATGATTGTGTAACCAACTTAAAACTCTTACCATATTTGGTAATGTACTTTTCAATGTAAAATTTATTTTACCTTCCAATCAAAGGAATTTGACTACAAAGTACAGTGAAATTTAGTGACCAAATTTGGGATATTTTGGAGTTAGTTACACCATCATGTAGAGGTAATGATTACAAAAATTTCCACTTTTTGATATTCATGAATAAGTTTTTGTTTCATGTGTGAAATATGTCTTTGTTGGTCTTAATGATATTACTGTCTTCCCTGCATTTTTTTTTTTTTTTTGTTACCAGCTTGTGAGCAGGCTTTCCCAGGAAGAACTAATGGCCCAGTTACCTTCATTTCTGCCTGCTCTTTTTGATGCATTTGGGAACCAGAGTGCTGATGTTCGTAAGGTATGCATAAATGTTTTCAATCTGTGCAGATTTTATGGACTCTCCCCTTTTGTTCAGCTAGCCTGAATAGTGGAATGATTTGGTTGGTTTTGGTTATTTTGTTATATTGATGCTAATACATTACATTTTATGCTCACTGAACCTGAATTGGTTAACGGCATAAAATGTATGAGCCTTATTTTAGATAAGTTAGGAGTTTACATGCAAATTCTTCTTCAATGTGTGGAATAAAGGTTTGAAGGGTGCAAATTATTGGTTTGGAACCTTATGAGGTTAACTTACACTATAGGGAAACATATGTAAAGGATTATGTGTATATGTCAGGATTCCTTGAAGTCAGGACCTTTTTTCGCCCCGGGGGGGGGGGTCTGAAAGACAAATGCTCCGGTGTGGTAAAGTTTTATTGTGGATCTTCGTGGCTTTAATTAATTCTTAGTACAATGGCAGCTTAGCCGGCCCTTGAAAACATAATATTTGAGCCCATAACTGTTATGGACTTAATTGTTGACGAATAGTTTTTCAAGATAATTAATTTAACAAGTAACTAGAGATTTAGCTGGATGGTGTCGTGGATGGGGTCTCCATATGAATATGAGAGAGTGACTTGAATGTGGAGGAAGGTAGGCATAACTTCTGTGAAAATTATTTTGGCAAGGCATTAAATTATGGCATTGTGGAGAATACCTAAAAATTGGGAATGGGGGAGATCCAAACTACCCGGGCTGAAAGCATGTCTTTGTTGGCCCTCAATTGCATGAATTTGGAGAATCTGAAGATATTGGTTCTTGGCTTCAGTGCTTGGATTTGGATAAACCTAGAAAGAGGGTCTTGCTCAGCAAAATGATGGTTATTGTGGGAGAATAGTGCAGTGACACGGCATTTTAACAGTAGCAACCTAGGGATCTGGGTAATTCTTGGGTTAATTGGGGTTGACAAGGGTAAAGTGTCAGAACCTTATAACATTTTCAAATCTTGGTGTCGTCTCTGCTTTGATGTCTGCAAAGATTTTTGTGTAGGTAATCCTTCTCAGGGTGTTGTGGAATGTGGGACATCCGGAAAGAGGAAGGGATTTTTGTAAGACAAGGAGATTTGTGTCAATGGAGAGACTAAGAGCTCTTTTAATGGATTCGGCATGTAGTCAAAAGGAATTCCTGGTTTTTGTTGATGGGAATTATACACAATTAGTAATCTACCATTTGGGACTCATAAATGCTATTGTTATGTTTTATGGTTGTTCGTGAGGAATGTTTTTCTTAATGACTTGCATTACTAAATATATCTAGCCCCCGTTGTATGTAAAGAAATAACTACTACTTTCCTGGACAAATTGAACGGACCCGATCACATGCATCTGTGATTAGCATGCTTACAAAACAAAGAGAAATTTAGAACTGTAAATAGTTGCATCTGTTAAGTCTCCACTACACTTCAACCTTGATTACATGTTTTTTACATACCTGTTTCTATGCATGCCGACTTTTTTGATCTTTTCTGATCATGTTTATGGTTGCTGATTGCAGACAGTTGTTTTCTGTTTGGTGGACATCTATATCATGCTCGGAAAAGCATTCTCGCCATATCTGGAGGGGCTTAACAGTACACAGTTGCGGTTGGTGACGATCTATGCTAACCGGATTTCACAGGCCAGAACAGGCACTGCAATCGATGCCAACCATGGTTAGATGAGTTGGATGGATGTAGTGGCTCCAGTGTTGTTGATTCTTATTCTTTGTTGTGTATTTGTATAGTGTTGAAATGTTTGGTTTTTATTTGGGAAAATGGTGGGGTTTGGTCTTGTGAGTGCTTTGGTTTTGGGGAGTGCCGATGGTGGTGTAACAAAAGTGTGTAAACTGTATTTACATGTACCGATTGAATGAGTGAGAGGGTTGGGGGTTCTTTTGAGTTTGCATAAATAATTGTATTGGAAGTGAGCATATAGTGATGGCATACCCCTTCTGTGTCGGGAACTGAATTCTGAGCTTCATAACATTCTTATTCTAAGCTCAGATTCAATTAAATACTTCCCTACTATTAAGTGGAAAAAAGACTACCGAAAGTGATGTTACAGTAGATATATGAAGAAGAAAAGGCCACTACTGACCCTGGGATTCCATTCGCTTGACTATAGGGTTGCAGATACTGGGCAGCAGTCAAATTTTTTGAGAACGCCATTACATTTGTGGAAAAAAATAATAGACCAAAAGGCAAAGGGGGTAAGTGAAAAGAAAAGTTTTACCAAAACCAATACCAAGCCACCACATATGTGAAATGTCTTGATCATTGGGATTCTCATAGGGACAAGGGATGGAAAGAGATGAAAAAAAAGACCAGGTAATGGAGGGAAAAAGGTTAGAGATGAATGGGTTGATGGAGAGTTGACATAGACAATGAGTAGAACAAGAGAGATAACAAGAGGAAAAGGGAAAGTAGATGTGTTCTGGTCATCTATAGAACTTACGAGTACTGACTTTTTCTGTTCATCAAGTTGAGGCTCTATATATTTCAATGTTTATTGAAGTCTTGGTTGTGAAGGCGAGACTCTAAACATCTTCTAGGTACACAACAGAGAGAGAGAGAGGACCATGGATCCACGAGTATACGAAGCTGCAATTATAGGGGATGAAAATGCCCTTTCCATGATGGAATCCAACCTTCTTCTGCAAGTGAGCCCTCAAGGAAACACAGTGGCTCATATCGCAGCAAGCTTAAGACACTATTCCATCTTGGAACTTCTTTTGCAGAGGTGCCCGTCTCTTCTCTTCAAGCCAAACTCAAAAGGAAACTCTCCTCTCCATGTCGCAGCAAGTGCTGACCAATTAAACATCATCAAGTTCCTTTTGGAATGCAATTCTAAAGACATCGAAAGGGGCGATGAAGGAAATCAAGAACAGTTCTTGAGGATGCAAAATACAAATGGGAACACAGTCTTGCATGAGGCCATGGAAAACAATCATGAAGAGGTGGCTTGGACCCTAGTTACAGAAGATCCAGTAATGTCACATTTGGTTAACAACGGAGGGATTTCCCCTGCTTATTTGGCTGCGGAAGCTGGCCTTCTACCACTTCTTGAGCACATGTTGGGGCTGATGACCTAGAAGATTGGAGAAAAGGAAAGACACCTCTTCTTGCTTCAATTATCAAGAAAAATTGTGGTAATAGCACAGTTTGTTGTCAAAAACTATTTTTTTTTCCTATTTATTTATTTATTCGATCCCATGTCAGAATTGGTATTCCAATATAATTCTCTAATAGAGAGTATATATAGATTACACAAGTATACCCTAATTGATCCACACAAACTAGGTAGGATAAGATTACAATCAATTTGAATATCACATGTGATAACAATTCCTATCCTAGAAGATATGGATCATCTAGGGTCCTAAATGAGGCTCATCAGAATATATAATTGCCAAAGTATTGAAAAGGATTCTGTCTTGACTGATAACCCATGAGAGGTTTCAAAACTTAGGATCGGTCTCAATCGATATGAATCAGATTGGAGTTGATTGGGATTGGCATGGATCGAACATGGTAACCCCTTTAAAAAATAAAAAAATAAAATGGTTTTGAGACCATTTTACCCTTAAACCTTTTCAGTGGATCGGTATGGATCAACGATTGGTCTAGACCGATATTGATTGAATACAATTTTTGAAACTATGATCCCATGTGAAGGCCTCTTCCCAATCCACGTGGCAGCCCGTGAAGGCCACACCAAGATTTTTCAACTTCTCATCCAACGCTGTCCTAATTCTTGGGAGTTGCTCACTGAAAAAGAACAGAGAATGCTCTTCATGTTGCTGCTAAAAGTGGTAAAGAATATATGGTTAGATACATTCTTGCAAATTTCAAACTTGGCATGCTTGTAAATGAGAAGGAAAAAGAGGGAAACACACCATTGCATCTGGCAACCATGGCCGCGCATTATAAAGTTGTGCATGTTCTCACAAGATATTCTAGAGTAAAAATGTCTCTCAGGAATGACAAAAAATTGACAGCGCTCAGTATTAGTAAGGCCGGCCGCATCAACAAGGGCTCCCACGCAACTCAAAAGGTGACGTGCTTATATTTTTTTCTAAAAGTCAGTATGAATATATTAATGAAATAAAGATTTACAAGCTCAAAGAATGAGAGAATCAAACCATTAGGTTACCATTCCACCTTCGGCATTGTCATTAGCAGAGTAGCAGCCCAATCAGAAGAAAAAACCAATTAACAAAACCTAAATCTTGGTCTCAATCGAGAGTCCCAACTGATGTCATGAGTAACAAAATGAGGCGTTGGGATCCAACTTGTAAACAACCGAGCTGAAATATATTCAACGAAACCGTGAAATCCTCCACACACACCCCCCCCTCCCCCCCCAAAAAAAAAAAAAATGAAGGAAAAGGAAAAAGAGTAAAAATAATTACATAAAGAGCTCCCCAACAAATACAATGGCCTATTCTTATAAACAAATTAAGCTAGAAGGGAAACTAATAGATTATCTATTTTTGTCATTCAGGACTTGACATGGATGTGCATTGTCTCTGTTGGTGCACTAGAACCAGAGGAAGAAAAAAAACCTTATCCGAACGAAGTAATAGATTATTACAAAGATTGGGTTGACACTCTAATGGTGGTTTCAACTCTTATTCTGACAATAACCTTCACCGCCGGTCTCACAGTGCCCGGTGGCCTTAAAAGTGATGGTCGAGACGAAAGTATGGCAGTAATGCTTAGAAAGACAACGTTTCAAGTTTTTATGCTCAGTGATACCACAACTATGTATTGTGCAGTCATTGTTGTTGTATGTCTCCTTTGGGCAAAAATTAGAGATCTCCAGCTTATACTGTATACTGTGAACACTTTTGCTCTCCCCTTTCTGTCTATATCACTTCTGCTGATGTCCATAGCATTTGCAGCTGGTGTCTACTTAGTAACAAGTGGGCTAACTTGGCTGGCCATTGTTGTTCTCATCTTGAATACTATTTCCCTAATATATATCTTGTTCATCTTAATTCCCCTTCTTTGGCCTTATGTTCACCAGAACCGTATACCAATGTTGATACTGTATCATCTTTACAGAATGGTGGTGTCTATGTTTGAGTGTATTGGTATCTTTGCTGTTTGAAAGAGGAAGGGAATTAGGTGAATCAGGAAAGAAATATTCACTTTGGCCTTTGAAGGACTACACATTGTGTATATGAACATCATAGTGTTGTACTTATGCTACAAATTTTATTAGAATTACTAGTGATGAACCAAACTAGATTGGGTTGTTATCCTTTTTATTTATCTTCTTTGTACTTTTAACTGATGTAGATAAATAAGAATGTGGAAAGGTTAGTTTCCTTCCAATTGCTTAATTACAAGTTATATATCTTACTTTATTTCATTTGTTTCATTCTAGTAAGAGAATGTGATTACACTGTTTTTGGTGGGTGGGTAATATATTCCTTAGTCATTATCACGCAAATTTTTTTTTGTTTAGGTAGAAATTATCACAAAAACTTCTAATGCCTTAGTAGTAAGGGAATTTCCACACAAGGTTCAAAAGAAATTAGGGCTCTTTGATTCTTTTAAATAACACTATTATTAAGGATCACATTATGGTTTAGCCTGGTATTCTGTTAATTAAAACTTAAAAGGTGGTATGACCATGTTCAAAGGAGACCTGAGAATACCCCAGTAAGGAGGAGTGACCTAATTAGATGGATCCAAAAGAGTTACGGGCAAGCCTAAATGACCATAGGTGAAGTTATAAGAAATGACATACATAGTCTTGGTCTTACCCCAAGTATGACATTGGCTAGAGCTTACTAGAGAGCTAGGATCCATGTAGCTAACCCCATTTAGCTGTGATTGTCCAAACTTGGTGGGTTGTGTCTCTTTCCTCTTACTCTCATCTCACATCTCTTCATTTTTTTTTTTTTTAGTAAATCTATGTAACTGACCACATTAAATTAGGATATATAAGCTTGAATTTGTTGTTTGTTATAAAAGGTAATCAACTACTTTACCGTTTTAATTCACACTACCTTCTTAGTGGACAAATATTTCAACCATGCATTATATTTTAATGTATTGAAGGTATACTTCTAAGATTTAAATCCTAAATCATGACAAGACATTAATAAAGAACTGAAGGTTCTGGTGCAGGGAAAGCCCGGTCCATATCAACTTAGATTAGAGTTGTATGCCTTGAATTCTACAGATTGATTACTATGCCTTGAGGCGTAAACAGCCAATGGTTTGCAAGTCTGAAAATATACAAAGGAGAACTAACAAGAAAACAAATAATTAGATCCCAGAATTACATACAATAGAATCCAAGTCCTGCTTTGCATGTATTCTTGATAGATGGCCTGTAATCCAGACCATTGGACGGTCAACATTGCATGATCAGAGCCAGTCGGTCACATTATCAGTTTATTGCAAAGAGAAGAAAACAATTACATCACAAAGGTAGCCTTATTATGCTTCAGGAACAGGGCCCCTACACTAAGAAGGCTACATCTTTGTTGTCGGATTCCACCTTAATGTGAGTGAGGTCTTCAGATGTAGCCTCTAATAAGGCTGAGCAAATTGCCTAGCTTCTCCCACTAAAATAACTTGAAATTCAGTACAAAACTAATTATTCCAATTCTCAATATTAATTTGAGGAAAGTGAATATTCACGTACATGACTGTACGTGAACGATCATGGTCAGTCTAGATGGCATCTTATAAATGAGGAGAGAGAAAATATATGCCATATCCACGGATCAGGATCGTTCGCATACATTCATTTACGTGAATATTCCCTACCCTCTATTAATTTCGATCAAAATTGGAAAACCAAGTATGCCAACCAATAGCGAATCCCATTTAGTTGGGACCTCCGCTGATCATAGGATGTTTCCACCAAATTAAGTGGATGTTTCAATTCCCAAGAAACATGTGTAAGCTATCATGCTATGGGGTCTCAGACTCCCAACTTTCATTGGACAATGAACTGGCCTTTATTGTTCAGTGATTTTTTCAAATTTGCAGCACCATTTTCGATACAATTAAACAAGGACAATCAAAAGCAAAAAGGATAAAGCGAAAATTTAGTTGTACTCACATTGGTTACAATGAAATTTGTAATCGTTGAATGATTTTGTCAAATGGAAAAATAATATGAAAATTTTGATTGTTGAATATTTGAAGAATTATCTAGTTTGGCCACATATCAAATTTAGGCCGTAAATTCATTACCCTTATATTTACGACTATACTTTTCCTTGTATATCCACACACCTCATTGTATTCTTGAATTTTGTTCTGCCATATGGCAAACTCTGATTGAATTGAAACTTGACATGTGTACTACGGACCTTGGCGGGAACTATATGTTCACAAATTTTAATTTTCAAGTCTCAAGTCATGTAATTAAATCAGGGGGCATGGTGACATTCTAATTCGTAACTAATATGGTTGCAACTTACAACTAGAAGCCCTAGGTAGAAACAAGAAGAAAAAATATATCAAAGCGAGATGGCTCAGCAATGTAGTCCACATCTATTGGATATAAATGACTACCCAATAAGTCATCCCCATGGCAATCCATGAGCCCTAGTTATTTGATTCCTCCTCCCCATGTTTTAATCCTATCACAGGAATCAAAAATAGCTTTTTGACATTGTATATATATTTCATATATAGAAAGAAATATTTCAGTAAATTTAGTGCAACCAAATATGAACACCAGGGCAAATAATCTATTAAAAAAAAAAAGGAGAAGGAAGACTACCACTTGTGTTCTCACACCCAGACACATCGGAAGTGGAGGTGGGGGCAGGGGCATCTTTTCATAAACCGGCTCCACTTCCCCATGTATCTGGGTGTAGGGAACGCAAGCTGGTAGCATTATTTCTTTAAAAAAAAAAAAAAGGAAAAAAAGAAGCCTAAAAAAGAGCGTGTCTCCTATGTCCGGACACAATGGAAATCGAAAATCTCTTCCCTATTGATGTTTCTACTAATATTCTTATTAACTCTCATGATGGTTCAGGCCATGCTGCCTTTTACCCTCTCCTAAAAAAAATTACTATAATTAATGCAATGGCCCTTCCTTTGTAAATTGGTGGGACTCCTTGTATGGTGGGCCAGATCAGACATTTAGCTAGGGTGTAGTAGTAGCACTCCTACTTGCATTTGAATTGCTAATCCTCAACGGAAAAAACAAATAGGAATATGGCCCCTTCACTGCTTTTGTGTCCAACCTTATTTGTTTTCAGTCATTGTACTAGTGAGAAAAAGCAATGTGTGAACATGGCCCCCCTTCCTGCTTTATGTCATCAAGCTTTGTTTTTTTACTCATTGACTGATGAGGGAAAATAGATAGGAATATGAGGCCTCTCCCTGCTTTTTCTCATGGTCGCGCGACAGGATCCAACCAACATACAAGGAGTGTTGCTAAGTTTCCTGTCCCCTGATACGGCCTAGAATCCTATTCCCAAATGACAAAAAGAAGGATAGTGGAACCAAATGATGCCAAAGCACCTGCTACTCCAAAGCATTTTTGTGTAGGGTAGCAATCATCTTTTCCTTAAACAATGTGCTCTCAGGTTCTTGTACGAGAATCATTCCCGTACTATCCTGGGGTGGATTTCATCTGTGTGGATTTGACCCGAGGACCTGATCCGCTCTTCTTGAAATTTAACAGCCTACTACCACCATCTATCTGACTTCCTTGCTACCACAGAGAGGGAGAGAGAGAGAGAGAGAGAGAGGGCTGCTAGAATGGATGCAAAATTGTATGCAGCTGTAGTTGCTGCTAACATCAACGCCCTGTCACGAATGGAATCTGATATTCTCCAGCAAGTAAGCCCTCAAAAGAATACAATAGCTCACATTGCAGCAAGCTTAGGCCATTACCCAGTGATAGAGCTTGTCTACCGACGTTGTCCATCTCTTCTATACAAGCAAAACTCTCACGGCGACACTCCTCTCCATGTCGCTGCAAGAGATGGGCAACTAAGAATTGTCAAGTTCTTCACCGATTTGCATATTAGATCCAAAGAAGTTGATGAAGAGTTAGATGCAGTAGTAGAAGCTCGAGAGTCCATGAGAAAAAGAGATGTAGAGGAAAACACTCCCTTACATGAGGCCATACAAAGCATTTGTACTATCAAAAGGAAAGAGGGTACAGTAGAGAAGCATGAAGAGGTCTCCAAGATGTTGGTTAAGGCTGATCCCGGGCTCTCTTATTTGCGAAACAAAGAAGGGAGCTCACCGGCTTATTTGGCTGCCGAAACGGGTCTTCTACAACTTCTTAAGTTGATGTTGGATTTGCTTCATGAAAGTTCAGACCTGCAAGAATGGCAAGGAGCCAAGACACCTCTCCATGCTGCCATTTTCAGGAGCCACCGAGGTAACTACACTTATAAATTTCTTGTCCAAAATTTCTCTCTAATTGCTTCATTAATTTGCAGCCCTTGATCCGAGGATCTGCGAGTCTAGATCAAGTCCTCGTACGAGAATAATTCTCGTATAGTGTTTGATCTACACTTGGACTCCACTCAAAATAAAAACCAATTAAAAGAAGAGAGATTAAGTGGAGTCCTAGTGTGGATCATTCTCGTACAAGGACCTGATCCATACTCAGGATCTGGTACCCTGGTTGCATTTTTTTTTTTTTTTTTTTGATGGGTATGGATAGAAGTCTTCCTTTTTATATAGCTTCTGCCCTCTTCTCCCCCACCCACTAAAGGGTGTCCCCAAAGCCTCCTACTCTTTGTTCATAGGTTTGTCCTTTCCTCCTGGCACTGAACGCCCTCCCATTATATATATATATATATATATGTATGTGTGTGTGTTATGCTTAAAGAGCAAAAAATAAGGTTACAATCTTGTCATAAGTTGTAACCAATCTTAATTATATATATATATATATATATATTTTTCTAATTCATTTTTTGCCTGTTTTTTGGGTACTCCTTTGGTTTCAGAGAGCATAAAAGTAGTATTGAAGTTAAAGCCACAACTCATCAGAGTAGCAGATGAGGAAGGGACAACTCCTCTTCACTATGCCTCCTTTAAGGGAGATTTGGATGGGGCTAAGGAGTTGCTAAACATGGATATTTCAGCTGCCTACCTAAGTGATAAGATTGGCTACTTTCCTATCCACATCGCAGCCCATATGGGACACATTCACATTATTCAACTTTTTGTTGAACTGTGTCCTGGTTCTCGGGAGTTGCTCACTGAACTTAAAAAAGAAAACGCATTACGTGTTGCAGTTAACCGTGGAAATGAAAATGTGATTAGATACATTCTCAAAACCCCCAAGCTTGAGAAGCTGCTAAATGAGAAGCAGATGGAAGGAAACACACCTTTGCATTTGGCAACCATGGCATGGCTTTATAAATTTGTGTATATTCTCACAAGTGATGGTAGAGTAGATCTAAGCCTCACAAACAATGATAAATTGACAGCTCTCGACATTGCTGAGACCAAGGCAAGCAATGAGGTGTCAACATTCGAAAAGGTAATTTCCATTGTTTAATTATTTTGAGAAAGTCTGGGATCTTGGATATGATTTTAAATGCATTAGTATCCTCTACATCACTCAACCTTGTATCACCCATTGTCAGGCTTCATTTTGAGAAATTTTTCAACCTTTGTCATGATTTTAAACTAAAACTTGACAACTGAGTTGGAAAATTTGAGCCCATTTTGGGAAAAAAAAGTTTAGCCTACCTAACTTGTCAAGTGTCATATGTAGAAGTTTTTTTTTTTTTCCTAACAAAGGGTATCCAGGCCAGTCACATGGGTTTATTGACTCCACAACCGCATGGATCGAGTCATACTGGGGTTGAATGAGAATCATACAACTTTCACCGAAAGCAGTGAAGACCACTAAACACCCTGTGTGAGTGGCCCCAAGAAGTAAGAGGAGTCGAACTTAAAACCACACGTTTTCTAAGGCGAATGTCCCTTACCAACTCAGCTAACCCTTGAGGTTTGTAAAAACATTGATATAGGATGAAACAAAGGATTTGTGCACACTTCACATAAGGCCTCTCCATCTAATATATAGTTTTAGCTTTTGGGTTGGAGAACTCAATATGATATCAGAACCTAGCAAATTACTTGGCTCAATCTTAGCAATCAAGTCACCTAGATATTCAAACCAAGTTGACTAATCAGAGTTGTGAGTCAACTTTTCACCTTTTGAATATTCAATATGCTGCACCTCATAGATTCTTTATGTTTGTCATCTAGGCCACAACATTGATTGTTTTGTACAATGCTGGTGCACCAAGGGCAATGAACCAACACATCATCAAAGAACTGAAGCAAAGTAAAAATCATTTCCAGCGGCGATCAGCAGAATATTACAGTGACTTTATTGATTCTCTTTTGGTGGTGTCATCTCTTGTTCTAACTGTAACCTTTGCTGCTGGTTTCACAATGCCTGGTGGCTTCAATGGTGATAGCCCAAATAAAGGAATGGCAACATTGCTTAGAAAACAGTTGTTCAAAGTTTTTGTGATCTTTGATACCATAGCAATGTACCTTGCAGTCATTGCTATTATATCACTCATCTGGGCAAGAACAGGAGGTGTCAAACTTGCGAATACTGCCACCAATATCTCCTTGGTTTTTTTAGCTACATCACTTACAATGATGTCTGTAGCATTCACAGCCAGCGTCTGTGTGGTAACTAGTGAAATTAGTTGGCTATCTAATGTGATATTGGTCTTCAGCTTTATCTTCCTTGCTTGCATGGGAATCTTATTTCTTGCATCAGCAATACCAATTTGGTCCAGGTTTGGTCTCCAATACATGATGTCTCATTATAATCTTCGTAAATGGTTGTCAGCACCCACGAGTGGTGGCAAATGAAGCATTGAAGCATTCCCCTCTTTTATTTACTGACAAGTTAGAAGTCTCATTCTCTATATCTCATTTAACTCAGGGGTGGCCAAGGTGGTCATAGATATCTCATTAGCTCTGTTATGCATGGGGGGTTCTTATCCTTTCAAGAAGAGTTTCCTAAAGAGGTTGAGAGAAGGCAGCTCAACTATTGTTCCCTTTTGGGTTGGGCATGAGAGCATTAATGTTTGTGTTTTTTTTTATTTGGTGGAGGAGTAAGGCTGGATGTTTTCCCACCTCCTTTTTGTACTTCTATTAATTTTCTTTATGATTGGCGTTCTATGTTACGAAATAAATTATGGTTGTGTTTGATAGTCATTCAGAAAAACATTTCTATGGGAACAAAAAAACGGAATAAGTGTTTGGTGTCAATACACAAAATGATGGAATGACGAAACCTTGTTCTGTTATTTCGGTTTCGTTTCAAATAAAAAAAAAAATGAACAACTAGAGTAATCAATCCTGAAACAGGTTCACCAAACACCAATTTTTATTTTTTTTTTAACTGCATTTTGACAAAAAAAAAACTAAAAATTTTGTTTTTGACATGAAACATCGTTTCTGGAACTAAATGACTACCAAACGCTGCCTAAACATATTAGAATGCTTAAGTTGTTGTGAGCCGTTGGTATTTTAGTTTTTATGCTAAGCTTGATTAGTATTTCTAATGAAATTGAGTTTTGGTGAAATGAAACACTTCTAAAATTTTGTACAAGATTTTGCCTCATGTAGCACTAGGGTACGATCAATTAATCCTTAGAGAAGGCTTAGGGTAACTTTATAATTCACAGATGTAGATTATCTTAGCGAATAGAGGTCTTGATCAAGACAGCACATCACAGGGAAGAAGCAGCAATCCAACAATAACTCTTGTGTAGGGGAGAGAGAATAGAAACTTCTATGAGCAAGCTAGGGTTCAAAAATCCTAATCATGCAAGTAAGGAGAGAGAGAGAGAGAGTCTCCAAATACACAAAGAAGGAGGTGTTTCCACGTTTTTTTTTTTATTTTTTTTTTTATTTTTTTTTTTTTTTTTTATAGGTCCTACTCTACCTTGAACAAGTTTCAACAAATCCAAAAGGAAAATTTGTTGGAATTGGTAAAAGCTTTTCGACCAAAAATGTATCACACGCGAATCAATTGTTCCTATGATTCTTGGATAGAAAGAAATCACAAAAAGGTATGTTGCTGCCATTTTGATATGATTAAAGATCACCGAAGTAATGTCTAAACCCAATGATTCAAAGCAACGATAAAGGATCCATGAACAAGGAAACACCATTTTCAATGGTCTCAACAATTGGATCAAAATTATTCCATGGGATGGGGGAGGGGAAGTGTGTTAGGAGGCTTGAAGACCTTCTCGTAGCATTGGGCTTTTACACATCAGGAGCTAGCAAATCACCACAACCTAAGTCCCATTACCCAGTGAAAAATCATCCAAAATCCCCTTACATGGTGGAATCAAACCAGAGACCAAAGTAGGGCTCGATGAAACAGAAAGTATCATGGATCAAAGTCTATCCATGTCCTAAGGATATCCTAACTTGGAATGCTTCAATGATAAGTCTCTTGAAAAAGAACTTAAATTTAGAATGAATTTTAGATTTTCAGAAGAAAAGCCACCATTGTGAGTAGACAGATGAGCATAAGTACCAGTTTGAAATTCCAATAGAGTCAATAGTGTCAATTGAACTAAAAAATTAGCAGCTACTTTTGTGGTTAGCTTTCCTTCTTTTGATTGAGAGCACCGCCAAGTGTCATTATCAATTAAGATAAGAATTTTAAAGTTCTTATTAACAAAGCCATTGGAATGGAAAAGGATAAAAGGTAAATATTCCAAAAATTATTAAGGATAAAATCACTTACCCATTTATTGAGCTACGGTGAACGATAGAGTCAGGCAAGCTAGATTCCAAAATTGAAGGAAGCCAAGTACCAATCCAAAATAAAGTTTTGCATCTGTTCCCAATTTTTTTTTTGTTTATATACTATTTTTTTGAGTTTGAGAACAATGCTGGCAAATGTAAAGGAGAAGATTTTCCTTTACCCATAGAGGACAATTTTTCCAAAATACTCTCTTGATACCCACCCTCCTCCTCCGCACTCATCTGAAGCACCGCAGCAAATGGACTCATATTCACCGTGGCATTGGAGAAACTCGGTCCAAATGTAAAAAACCTTCATCAAAGTAAAACATAAAGGAGAAAGTTTTCCTTCACCCACCATCCTAGGGATCACAAATCTTTTTAGGATTTTAGTATGTTTTCCAAAATAGTCCCTGTGCCCACCGGAAGCACCAACGTTAATGGACTCCCATCCACTATTGCCTTGGGAAAACTCGGTCCAAATGTAAAGGTCTCCTTAATGGTCTAAAACATAGATTAAAAACACAATCCAAGGGCAGCCCAAACCTAAAGGCCCAGGCCCAGTTCAAAGGCAAGATGGGCCGTCTTCCAGCCACCTAGATTCAGCCGCTTTGGTTGTGCGTGTGACGCGGAGCAGAGAGGATGACCTTGACGTTGAGCTTGAAAAATGATCTCAACATGTATTGATCGTCTAGAACCTAAAACCCTAAACCCTAGAAGGTGCTTCTAGAGTCTTCGCTTCTCTAGAAGCAACTCTGCTACGAACCCTTGTTCTCTTTCTCACTCTTTCTCTATTTACATCCCTACCGTGGAACGCTCTCTGCCCTGCATAGCGACACGCTCATTCCCCACTGAAACTATATCATTTTTTAGCTTCTCATTTGCTCTTCTGAAGCACTAACAACCATGTATCGCGTGGCTGCCAACTTCGCTTCCAAAGCCCGGTTAGTGTTCGTTTCATTTCGTTTTTGCTTCTGGGTTTTGCTATTTTCTTACTACAGTTCTTCAGCATTACTAAAATTTTTCATTTCTGTTACTGGGTCTGCAGGATCGCTAGGAACAGTAGCCAGCAGGTGAGGATTTGTGTCTCACTCATTCGTTTTAGTAATTTTTCGGGATTATATATTTGTTCTTATTGGGGTTTATTCATTTCATGCTTTGGAGTAGTTTGGATTTTGATCTTCGCTCCTTGAATTTGTTTGGGTTTTGTTTTCAGATTGGTTGCAGGTTGAATTGGAACAGAAATTATGCTGCTAAAGATATTAAATTCGGTGTCGATGCTCGTGCTTTGATGCTTAAAGGTGTTGAAGAGCTCTCTAATGCTGTTGGTATAACCATGGGGCCCAAGGTAAAGGATTGTGGTTTGCTTCTGCATATGTTATTTTAGTTCTTGGTTGTGGTGCTGCTTGGATGTCTGTTAAATCCTTAACTCTAAACCATATATGGCCATCGTTCCTGCTATGGATAAGATTTCTGGCATTATTTTTCTCGGTTTTGAACGCACAACAATGGCACGATGGATAAGGATTGTACTAGTAGGCATTAAACTCCCATGGAGTTTGTCTTGGATTTATAGAACAAAGTTAAACGGTCAAAACGAATTATGTGGAACTAATTTATGGAAATTCAAACTCATTTAAAGTTAGTATTTTTGTTCATTGATGATCAATCCAGAAAATCACATTGCATGTGATACACTTGTGTTTTATCTTCCCGAGTCACACTAGGCATTGTTTAGTGTTTCTGGAGTTTCTAAGAGGATTTTTAGGTTCTGTGATCTCTGGGATTTTTATTTTTTTTGCAGCTAAATTATTTGAAATGAATAGTTACAGGATTTTGTTTGCCACTTCTTTTATATCCTTATTGCTTTAAGCTCTTAGTTTTTTGCCATCTGGCTTATATTGTTAAAAGGAATATTTTTAATTTTCTTAAAGGGACGCAATGTTGTAATTGAACAAAGTTTTGGTGCCCCGAAAGTGACAAAAGATGGTGTTACTGTGGCAAAGAGCATTGAGTTCAAGGATAGAGTTAAAAACGTGGGTGCAAGCCTTGTGAAGCAGGTAGCAAATGCAACAAATGATGTGGCAGGCGATGGTATGATTCAAAACTCAATTTTAGGGGTTCTCTTCATTGATAATTTGAGCAAGGAAGCAGATACTTCTTAGAATGGAACTGTTTTAATTAGCTTTGCATGCTTCTGCTTGAAGGTTTTTGGCTGCAATTTGCTGATTTTCTTTACATGAAATAGACTAAAGTGTATGAAGCCCTTGAAAGAATCCTTTTTTAACCACTTCCTTCCTCTGTCCTTTATCTTCTCTTCCATCATCCCTTTATAGGTAATAATTTTGTACGGAGGAATCTGTAGGCAAAGATTTTGCACCTGTTACTTAGTACTGGTTATGTTGGTCAACTTTTCTTTCTTCGATGAATCTGGTTCATCACCTAGCTAGCCCTGTTAATGACTGGGCCTAATGCAATGAATCTGTCATTTATGCAGGTACTACCTGTGCCACAGTCCTCACCCGTGCTATATTTACTGAAGGCTGCAAATCAGTTGCAGCTGGGATGAATGCAATGGACCTGCGCCGTGGAATCACAATGGCAGTTGATTCTGTTGTTACAAACCTCAAGAGCAGAGCAAGAATGATAAGCACGTCTGAAGAAATTGCACAGGTTCATTTCTTTTTCCTGCTTTGTTGCAATAGTTAGTAGTGAAGGGTAGTAAGGGATTCAAATGTTGTAGTAGAATGGTTATTCATTTACCAGGCAGCTGATTCCTTTCTGTTTGGAGAAAGGTTGGCACAATATCTGCAAATGGGGAGAGAGAGATTGGTGAGCTTATAGCGAAAGCTATGGAGAGAGTCGGGAAAGAAGGAGTCATCACCATAGCTGTAAGTTTCTTAATGCTTATTTCTTGTTTCTAATGTTTTCTTGCCTGGTGCTGTTGGAACCACTCACAAAGATGTTCGAGTGTATTGAATGCGTCTGTTTCTGCTTTGGTGCTCAGTGGATTTATTCTATGTTTTTTTTCCCCCTTGTCATTATCTGTTATTAAAGGATGGGGGAGAAATAAAGAGTAAAAGAAAGAAAGTGGGTGCTGTTTTCCTAGATAGCTGATGCGCTTTTTTCTTCCCGTGGAATTGCTTTTATTTCTACGGGTGCAGTCGTGATGTTGGAGTGCTATATTCCCATGGTTATGGATCTTGACTTGCTATCAAACTTTGCAGGATGGCAAAACTCTATATAATGAACTGGAAGTTGTTGAGGGAATGAAATTGGATAGGGGTTATATATCTCCCTATTTCATCACCAACCCGAAGAACCAAAAATGTGTAAGTCTCCTGTGATCTGATTGTGGATACTCCAAATTGTTCCACTATAACCATGAGTTTACTCCTGCGAATAATGTTTATTGTTTGTGAAATCAACCCTGGTTGTGCTCATTGGAAACCACCCGTATACTGAAACAAGACTTGTTCTAATCTGGTAACAGGAATTAGAAGATCCTCTCATCTTAATATATGATAAGAAAATTTCAAGCGTGAATGCTGTGGTTAAAGTGTTAGAGTTGGCTCTGAAGGTAAACGTTTCTTTTGGCTTTGATTGCATTCACTGTGGTTTGCTACAATATTCTTAGAGTATCCGCCCATTGTGTTATCTGTTTATTTGACAATTATTTTCTTGAGTGTTTCAGAGGCAAAGACCTTTGCTGATTGTTGCTGAAGACATAGAAAGTGATGCATTGGCCACTCTAATTTTAAATAAGCTCCGTGCTGGAATCAAGGTGTGGCTGCTTGAAAAAGAACATGGTACAGTTTACTGGTTTTGTGGATATAGCATTTATTAATTAATCTGATTTTGTAGGTCTGTGCCATTAAAGCTCCTGGTTTTGGAGAAAACAGGAAGGCCTGCTTGCAAGATCTTGCCATTCTCACCGGGGGTGAAGTATGTGGACTAAACTCATGGTGAATTTAGATTCCAGCTATGGCAAGAACTCTTTGTTGAGTCCCTTTGCTTCTATGTTGCAGGTCATAACAGAGGAGCTTGGCCTGAACCTTGAAAAGGTGGACGTGGATATGCTTGGCTCATGTAAAAAGGTGAGTTGACTCATCCGACTAACATGTGGAATTACTTTAATTGTATCATGTACTTACATGCAACCTATTTTTATTTCCCCTTGTTCGAAGCATCTGCAAGTTAGTTTGATATGGATTAAAGTGTATGTGGTTAACATATAGAATGTGCGAGTAAGGAGAAAGCAGCAATTCTCTCTTCCCCCTTTAATTTTGTTCTGAAAGGTGCCAGTTAGCGCAGCTGAAAGGGCAGTGGCTGGTTGTCACGTCATAGTGGGATCTAATCCCACCTTCACTTTTTTTTTCTTTTTTTCTTTTTTTTTGTGCATGCGCGTTTGTGTGGGGGGTGGTTGGGGCTGAGGTTCGTGTTGGAATTTTCAAAAGATAATACTCTTTCTAGATGTCGTCTTCTTGTTTCCATCTACTGTAATAGTCTTTTGCTTTGTGATTATTTTTTTTATTGCTAATTTGTAAGTGACTTTGTAGGTGACGGTATCCAAGGACGACACTGTTGTTCTGGACGGGGCTGGTGACAAGAAAGCCATTGAGGAAAGATGTGAACAGGTTTATTTCTTTTCTTACTTTAACTGAATTGTTTTCTTAGTGTGGTATCAAAAATGAAAATTTTTTTTCCTATCAAATTCCACTTTGATTTATATTCTGCTATTCTGACAGTTGAGGTCTGCAATTGAATCGAGCACTTCTGATTATGAGAAAGAGAAGCTGCAAGAAAGGCTGGCAAAGCTTTCTGGTGGTGTTGCAGTTTTGAAGGTCTGGTACCTGGCTCTTAGCTGTGCTTCATTCTCATTACTGATGCGTATTATGTGATTGTTTTCTCATGTTTTAAGTCTTATGACAGAACTTTAAGAAGTTTTTATTTGCAGATAGGAGGTGCTAGCGAAACTGAAGTTAGTGAGAAGAAGGATAGAGTTACCGATGCATTAAATGCCACCAAGGCTGCAGTGGAAGAGGGTATTGTACCAGGTAATCTTTTATTATATTGAAGTGTCCTGTCTGGTACTCTGGTAATCCATTTTCTTGGTGACTAATAAGAAAATGTGTTGTCCATCCACAGGTGGTGGAGTTGCACTTCTTTATGCATCTAAGGAACTAGATAAGTTGCAAATTTCCAACTTTGACCAAAAGATTGGTGTTCAGATTATTCAGAATGCCCTTAAGGTGCGAGACTTTGCTCATAAGCTCAGACTAGTAGACAAGTAACCATTATTTTACCGTTCTTAGAAAAGTGGATGAAACTTTAGTTGGAAGATAATTGATTAGGTAAATGAAACACTTGTTTGCAAAATTGCTTTCTGGTCAATATCTCATTGTAATTTTGAGTATTATCCAGGATGTTCATAATGATGTTAGCGGGCTTTACTATGGCTATGCAGACACCTGTTTACACAATTGCTTCCAATGCTGGGGTTGAGGGAGCTGTAGTTGTTGGCAAGCTATTGGAACAGGATAACCCTGATCTTGGATATGATGCTGCAAAAGGTTTGAAATCAGTTTCTTATGTTTTTGTAGCAATATATTTTGAAAGGAAATTTATGCAAGTTTGTTCATATTTATCACATTAGTGTGAAAAGTTTCTCCTCTTCTCTCTTTGAACAACCAGGTGAATATTTGGACATGGTGAAAGCTGGAATCATTGACCCACTGAAAGTTATCAGAACTGCATTGGTGGATGCTGCTAGGTACACGATTGTTAATGAAAACCCTGAAGAACCTTGGAACATTTTGTCATATCGCCTCCACGGTTCCTTCTTTTTTTTTTTTCCCCCTCTACTGACCTACTGAGTTGATGTGTGCAGTGTCTCTTCATTGATGACTACTACAGAAGCTGTGGTGGTTGAACTTCCAAAGGATGAGAAAGAAGTTCCAGCTATGGGTGGTGGAATGGGTGGAATGGGTGGAATGGATTATTGATGCCCTAAGCTACAATAATTTTGTTCAGCCCCATAAATTTGTGGATAGAAAACATAGGTGGTGGGTTCATTTTCCTGGGTATCTGTTCTTTTTCGCTCTGCACTCACCCTAACTTTTGTTGATAGGTTTTTCTTGTTAGAGGCACAAATTTCATGTAATCATAGTTGAGAGGGAGATCAAAGTTGTAGGAAGTTTTGTTCATGCCACCATTGAAATGAAGGACATTTCTTACTGTAACGGCATCTCTCATGATTTAATCAGACTTAGAATTTGGTTCTCAAAAAACAAGAGAAATAAGATTTAGATTTCTGGAGGCAGGCTTGAGCTGCGAATTGTCGTTGGAGTACTGGCTATTGGCCCTTCGAGTGTTTTTTTTTTTTTTTTTTTTTTTTTTTTTTTAGGGGGGTGGGGGGGACCATCTTCGACTAATGTTCTACCTCTGCATGTTGATTTGGCACAACAATTTATTTTGGGTACAACTAATGTTGTCGATCACAACTGGTAGTTTAGGCATCTTCCTACATACTTGGCCTGTGTTAAGGTTTTCCACCATAAACGTAGCCCAATTACAAGGGTTTTCTAAGAGGATTAGGGAGGTGACCTATTGGGACTAAGAATTGAATTTTATTTTTGCTCATCTTTTAAGCATGTTATTATGTAATTCTTTAATGCTAAGAAAAATTAACATTTTTTCTTTAATACTTTTATCGTTAAGTGTTATTTTATATGCTTACATAGGAATAGGTTATTTACGACCAAGATAATCCTAACCTCCACTTGATTCTTCACCCTATGAAGCAATAGATTGCATAAGCTTATCACTCTTTACCTGCCTAGGTGAATTCAACCCATATTACTTTGCCATTTATACCTAAGTTTCTTGATGTGAATCCACCAATCCTTATTTATGTCTGCCACTGATATAATTAATAACAATTTTGGGTGGGTTAACTGTTTCATACACAAAGAAAATTGTCCCATTAAATATTGATTACATAATGACAGGAAATACCTTTGGAGCATCCACTCAGGGATTTCTCATGGGATTTCTCATGGGTAGAAACAAACGAGGGATGATGGATGAGAGTCAGGAGATTTGGAGTGATTCAGAGGATCCTAGAGAATTAATTTCTAATTACATTACCATTTTGTGGTGTAATTCTCTCTCTTTTTTTTTTTTTTTTTTTTTTTTTTTGGGTGTGTAATTTTTTGTCCAACACTATTTTCTGTTTCATTTTCAAACCTAGTAATGAAGTGGTATTAGTAATCGTAGGATAACACATATGGTAATAACAAAATGAACTCAATTTTATAGTTTCAGGTTGAACACTGATGTGACTCACTTTCTCTCTCCTTAGTGAAGTTTTCTCTTTTCCTTATTAAAAAAAAATGGTTGATTAAATTTGAATTATATTTGGTGTGTTGCATCTGCGGTATGGTTTACTATTATGCGACGGAGTGCCGGTCCAAAGAGGAATCTTTTTTCGGCTTTGAAGATTGACTCCCCTTTCTTCAGAGAATTTTAAGTGACAATATATTTTCGTCATATATTATTTACTTCAAGCGACTGTTTAATATTTCCATCGTTAAAAACCAAACTTATGGACTCGATAATTCTATTGTAATTAGATGCGATGCCATTTTTAACGACAGAATGGCAAAGAAAATTAACCATTGTATATAATTCATTTGTTACGATAATTTGTTTTTGCCATGGAAACTTTCCCAAAAAAGAAACAAACAAATAAACTTCTTGTAGTGGAATGTTCCTCTGCATCCTAATATTATGCTGGTGAAGGGAGGCCCGGGTTCATTTGTTCGTTTGGATGGCTCTGGTTTTAAAGTTCCTTGCAGGTTTCTAATAAGATAGATCCGTCTTTTAAAATGACTTCTTCCAATTTGCTGACAGACAATCTCACTGCTACTTCCTTGTTGGATTCTACTAATAATATTGACTGTGGTATGAATGTAGAATTTCCAAGGACCTTGTTGTCGGGGTCTCCTACATTGCTAGGGAGACTCTATGTTCCTGAAGTTCCACTACTTTGTTTCCTTGGTGATGACCGGCAAGGAAGGTCGACCCAATCGGGTGAACTGACAGTTTCCTGAGGTATAGCCTTGTAGTTTATATACCAACATTGTTTTGATGGAAACGATGGTGGGTGGTACGCTTCCATCCTTGGCAGGGCGATTCATGGTCATACCTTGGTTTATTTATTTTGTATTGAATGAGTCTACATGACTCTTGACTAGATTTTCTCATTTTTTGAGTCAACTTGAACAACTCGCTTGAGTCAAAACCTAGTTTTTCAACATGAGTGGCACATCAAAAGGTTGTTAATGTTGAAGTCCAACGCATATTTATAGGAATTCTTCAACCGCTTTGCTGTTTCCAAACTAATCCAACAGAAAATAGGAGAACTTCTTGCGTTGGTCCTGGAGGTGTTCATTTTGTCATCTAGATTATCATAAGATCCCCCACCACCCCATTAGATTAGATGATAAATCACGTTTGACCAATCCGTCAAACAAAGAGGAGAAAGTTACTGGGAGTGATTCATTTCGGTATATTGTGATTTGTGAAAACCATGATGGGAATTCAGAATGTTTAGAACATGAATAGTGATATGGTGACCTAGCAATATAAGATGAAGGGAAAAAGGATCAAAAGGGCATTTATGAAAATACCCGGAGTGTATGCATTGTTATAGGAATTGTCCTTATTTCACCATCAATTAAGTAGGGCCGGTGAACTATCAAGGTCCCCTGAAGTGGTTTTTATAGATAATATTTCATACACCATGTATGGAAATGAGCACTTATCATATGGAAGATAATTGAACGACATGTCAAAAAACTCTGAATAATAAGATGAGTTTAAAATGGAAGAATTTATCTTGTTTTTTAAGTGAATATTCTATTAAGAGTGCTTTTGATATGCATTTAACTAATTCATAAGTAATATGCCATGGCTGCCTTCTTGCCGGTGGTGCTCTAATTCTCATCTTATTGGCTTGGAAGATGAAGTGTCGAGATTAGTTGGTTAGGATTTGTGGAACCCTACCTAGAATCAACTTGGCTGCCCTTCCACTTGGTAATGGGCTTCCTTGCTGTTGTCTTATAAACTTATGTGGGTTTTGGAGTTATTGGACATGCTAACATGTCCTTGTTTCTTGTTGCCCATATAGGCCTGAGATGTAGTCCTTAATGCGCATTTGTTACCCATCTAGGGGTTTTCAATTTTTCTTTCGGGGCGTATTTTCCCTTCCCCTTCTTTTAATGCATTTATAATTCACCAGAGAGAAAAAAAAACAAAAAAAAACAAAAAAAAACAAAACAAAACATAGGAGACTGCTTAACACATAGGAAAATCCATATACATAAAGCCATCAGATTTGACATGCAACCTTCTATCTTGGTAATTCCCCGATTCTGGATAGTATTGAGAGCCATCAAGAAAATCATATTAACCACAACCAATATGATTGGACCCCAACTCATTCATCATTGGCCATTGAATTTAATACAAAGCTAAGCAGGAAACAAAAACCACTCAGTTTCTGTATTACACTCCTGCTGGCCGGCCATAAGTATCGGTCACAGTTAAGAATTTACAAGTAGTTAGTGGTGAGAACCCTGCTTGTCAGTCTCTATCATGCTCCGGTTAAGTTGACGACCTCCAATATCCACAGCAAACTCTAAAGAAGAATTCAGAATTCAATTAGTTGAAGCAAAGTTCAGAGTCCAGACTCCCCAGAAGAGACTCGGAGGGGCATAATCTAGAAATAATAAAGCTCGCCTTCAGGAACATCACAAGATAATCATTTTGATGGCACAACTTACTGGAACAAATTCTGCCATTCATTTGCCTTTCCGACGCTTAATACTGGCACAGTCAGGGCAATACCACTTCCCTTTGGGGGGTTCTTTTAGTCCTACACAGCCATAATGGAACCATTCTATCTTGCACTGTTGAAAGTAACAGAAAACCAAAATTAAAACAGAGAAAAATCAAACGGAAACCAACCCCCCCAAAAAAAAAGGGAAGAAAAGTCACACATACATCTGGGTTATCACATGCAATCATCTCCCCAAAGAAGATTTGGTTGCAGTAACAGTATGTTGGTTCATTTGGATCTACTGGCAAGTCTAAATCCATGCTTGGTGCATTTCCTGCTGCTGCTACCGCTGCAGCTGAGCGTGTTCTGCAGAGATAAAAGGTCAAAATTATATACCTTACTAATTGTCAAGCAAAACAGGGCAGAGGAAAATAAAGAACTTTCAGACAGGTAGCACCCAAGTGCAACATGAAATCAATGGAAAAGTGCATTTGCAGTCATGGGTTTCAAATAAATGGAGCAATAAGCTGCTATAACCAAATTCAACATAAAAATAAATCATGATGTTGAGAAAAATATTACTTTGTGTTCAAGTTACTTACTATTGAAAAATGGCAAGTCTATTATTGCAAATATATTCACGATAATCATAACCAAGTGTTTTGACAAAATAAAGCAATTCACAACATTCTAGATCTAATACCTCTCTCCATGATTCTCAGCTACAATGAATTTAATTCAGGTGTTCGCAAGATGACCATATGGCGCAGCAATAGCAGCATCCAGCATAGTGCATTCAAAAAGCATATTGAAGAATTGTACCTCAAAATAAATGATACTCAACATTAAGAAAAATGTTCCTGTCAACAACGACTGCATGCATAAACGGCATGAATACAAAATAGGAAAGATAGATTGATACTTCTTACGGCCTCCTTTGCTACTTTCACTTCCTCTTCCAGATTTAACATTAGTGCCAGGATTCAGAGCAGCCACTGCGCCAGCACTAGCAAGATCTTTTTCTGTTACATAACCACACAAATAAGGGAAGGTGGGTTGTTTCTTTTGTCACAGGCAAAAACATCAAGCCAGGCACTATCACCAGCTGAATGAATATTGAACTACCTCTTCTGAGCTCTTCATCAAGTCTCTTCATGTATTGATCAAGTTGCTGAACATGTGCATCCACCTGGAGCATGATACAAATCCCAGTCAACACAGCAAATTAAGGGAGAGTATCAATAACTTTCCACAAATAGAAGGAATAATTCTGCAAGAAGAAGAAACAGGAGAAATTAATATGCTCAGCAAATGCCAAACAAGAGAACCAAGAGATAGTTCTGACTCTCCCAACAAAATTCCCATCAAGCTCTAGACAAGTGAAAACCAGAAATTCAATTTTTAGGTCAAGAGAATCAGTAGTCTAAAAGTCTAAATAGCCTGACAACTGAAAAATAACCAATTTGACACACCTATGTCGCACAGAAGGGACCCTATAGCAGAACAATGACACTGCAGCCAATGCATAGGTTTTTTTTTACCTTTTATTGAGAAAGGAAAATATGATACAGGATAGAATAAAACAAAATAGTACAACAACAATAACGGCCAAAGGCCAGCAGGTTACAGAAAAACTATTCCATAGGATAGGAGCCCACATAAATAGTCTGTCTACCCACTCCTCTACCCGCTTATCAGCAATGAAGTTAGCAACCTCAATCTTCAGGAGATAGAAAAGTTCCCTGAAAGGAAAAATCTCTGGCCTTTCTTGATGAGAAGCAAAAATCTCCAACCCCAAGATCCAACTGAAGACAATGAATCGTAATATTCATCCAACCATTATCCAACAAAAGCTTGGCACATCATCATGACCTCTAAATATACCTCCAATGCCTACAAAGCCCAAATAACCAAGAAAATAGCCATCCATATAAAGCTTTATGGAGGTAGGAGGTGGGGGAATCCATGCATGCTGGACAAGAAGACGGGGGAGCAGAAGAGTTCCAAATATTTCAAGAAATCGTCTAGAAGAACTCATGGAAGGAAGGCATCAATTGTCATAGCCCATCTTCCGTTCTCAAAGTGGTGATCTCTACAACCCCCTCAAACGATCTCACCCAACCCAAATTCCAAATTGTTCAAATGGTCACCAAAAAAACAAACCGCCACATTAGCTTTCTTTTCTTGGGAAGGCGAATGGACAGCCAAAAAACATCAGGTCCCGAATAACATCATGAAGGTTCCAGGATAGACCAAAAAGAGACATACAATGGGCCCAGACAGCCCAACAGAATTCAATACAGATTCCCCATTTAACACACATAGGAGGCAAACCTGAGGGAAAATAAAACTTCCTTCACTCTCCTCTAAAGCCTATCACAAGCAATTTACCTTTTGATGACTCACCTCCAAGCTAGAGTATTTTGTACTTCGGTGGAGCTCAAATTTTCCAAACCAATTTCAAGGTATATGCTGGTTTTGGTGGGGAGAGAAATGCCATGCAGTAATACCTTGTAGAGAAGCATCTATCACAGAATAGGGTCCAGATATCAGACTGATAAGAAGGAATAAAACATCTGAAAAACAGTGTCTCAACCTCGTTTCTAACCACACACTGCCTAATGGTCCTATTCTTCACCCTAAGAGGAGTATACGTCCTAGGGAATCCCGCAGATCTAATATGATCCAGAAATGAGGGGAGGAGCCTCTAAATCCTCTTCCAGGGACACGCAAGGATAATCCTATGGATCATCCCTGAGTCCCAACCATCCTCACCAATACCATACTTAAGAGGCAAGGCAATAATGTCATAAGGTCCCCACCTCCAACGAAACCTCCAGAGCAGCCAATGTATAGTTTACCTTCATTCTTTACATAAATAGAGAGCCCACAATCCCCCCCCCCCAAATATGGAAGGCAAGATGTTTTCTAGAGGAAAGAGAACAGGGGAAACACAATTCAGCTGCAAATTAACCATGTCATGGTCCAACTACAACAAAATGTTGTTGAAATTGTTGTTTACAATGTCAAATTTAACCCCATAGTCCATAGAATTCCTAAGAATGTATGCCTGAAAATGGATAAAGCACTCATCAGATCCACATTTTTCTCGAAGTTGCAGCTCTTATCCTTGAAAGTACACCGGTTGCATTAGTTTCAAGTAAAACACATGAAGCAAAGGGTTCATCTAAATATCTGTCTGTAGTGTCGGAAATGAGATCTTGTTGGACAGGTGGAGTCCATATGAATATGGCCAGAAGGACAGTATAAAATCCCCACAAGCAACTGAATAAATCATTCTTAAGAGTTAGAATCACCCACCATGAACAGGTTAGGGCGTGTTTGATTGCTTGATTTTATAGAGACAATATCTTTTAAGAATGTCACTCCAGAGAATATGGTTCCCTAAAGTTGTATTCTTGAAAAAATAACTGTTTGGTTACTACGGATTGTGTATGTTGATTCTCTCAGAATAACTGTTTGGTTACCATGATTCTGTCTTTGGGATCATCCTTTTTGTTTGATCATTCTTTTTCCCTACAATAAATTATGATATCTCTTTTTGTTTGATCATCCATTTTATAACCAATATAAATCAAAACCAGTTGAATCTGTACAAACAATTAACATATTGTGACCACCAGCTCATATTAGCAAAAGACGCAAACAAAAATGAAGAACATAACCTAATGCAACTCCCTTGAATCTCTCCAGGAAACAAAATTTTTTTCTCGGCAGATCATAAACCATAAAAATATTAAGAGGGATCCTTCATTCGCTGATCAAACGGATTATACAATAATTAACGAATAACAGATTAAGAAAGAAGAAAAGAAATAAAATACAAGAGATCAAACCATCGATACCCTAATTTTTTTTATCTAACTATTGGCAGTGATTTCCCCTACCACCGCTGGCGGAAAAATCGATTTCACTGGTGGCATTGCTGGAAATCTGGTAGACAAGTTCCCAAGAGGTAATTCTTCGCTCTAAAATTCATCAAGTCCTTCGTCAAATTTGAGAGCGTAACTCAATGGATCATACCTGAAATCAGCCGAGTGTCTACGACCTCTTCCCATCCAAGAGATGAGATTCTGGAATTTTTCTTTGAATTCTAGGAAGTCGTGAGCTCTAGATCTCAGCCATGAAGATGAAGATCTGACGAGCCTCGGACAGTCTTAGTCTCCAAGTTGTTCATGGTGACCATTGCCGAAGCAAGGACAAGACAGAGAAGCTGCGGGAGAGTTTCTCAGCTGGTTGTTGGGGTCAGACATTTTTCACAGATTTTTGGGAGTGATTCTATCCTTTTATATGAGGATAAGAATCGGCTGATTCTTTCGTGAGATCTCCTCAATAGGTGATCTCACAAAATAATCACTTTATGTATAAAAAGCCTTGTCAGAAGAATCACTTGACTTTTTTAAAAATTACACTCATTAGCAACCAAACACCCAGAAAATTCCAGAATCACGATTCTTTCGAATTACATTCCAAAGAGTCGTGCAATCAAACACGCTCTTAGACATCCCTAGGATGACCACTTCATAGAAAAAGAAAATTTAATAGACTGGATTCTCAGCAATTTCACAGTGATATTTCAGGTTCTACTAATAAATCAATATAAATTATCAAACTAAACAACAAATATAAAATGACACTGAAAAGGGGGATCAAAGGAATTGCATTAAATATAATGAATACTGAGAAATGTGCAGTGCAGTAGTGTGAGGCCAATGAAATTGATTGAAGGTGAAATTGTTAAATGAGATCATAGAGTTGCAATGTGATGTACCAAGTCATAGGCTTGGGTTGCAAGTGCAACCTTTTCATCAGCAATCCTGATGCAGTGCTTTTGCTCGTCAAGGGCATCATCTGAGAATCTAATAAGTGAAGTATCCGGTGCTATATTTCCAGACTGAACTCCTCTTTTAATGTCCTCTATTTCTTGTTCACAATGTAATTCATTTTGGTGCTGGCTTTCTGTTCAAGTTAGCAAGAAAAAACAGTTTTCCTAACAAATAAGATCCAAAAGAATAAAGAAAAAAATAGCAAGCTATAAAAACTTACATAAAGCATGAATCTTTCAAAGCTGATGTATCCAAATGCAAAATATAGTGCAGGTTTTAATGTTTTATAGACATATGCTGATGCAATTGGTGATACACTGGCAAATTTGTTCATTTGTGGCTTTAAAATGCTAGAAAGAGACCAGATTAACCTTCCTAAAATCCAGAGGGACAAAAATTTTAGAGGAAACCATGATTTTTTAGAGTAGAAGGAATGCTATATTTGAAGATCTTCTGAATATAGCATGGTGCAAACGACTTCCAGATTCAGAAGAACTAACAATGGTAATAAGAACACCAACAATTAAAAAAGGTTCAGTTAGCTTACTTAATATAGAACATACCTTGCAAACTTTTATCCAAATCACGCATCAATGAATATTTTCTCTGCAATATAGTAGGCAACGATTCTAGGCCTGAACAAATAACAGTTTACTGTATCAAAAAGGCCTGTCATTACATAGCGCTCATAATTGTCAATTTGTCATCAATTCGAACTCAAATAAATGAAATGATCTGATAATACTGGACCTTATCATACATCAACTTATATAATGAATCCTATCAGGAAAATATTGCACAGTTCATTGGAATAAACAAAGGAAAAATGTCAAAACTATTTTATAAACCTGCATGATTAATGCATTTGTCTATAAATCATCAAACCCACTTCTCATTTGTCTATAAATCACCAAACCCACTTCTCCCATGATCCCATCCCACCCCATAAAACGAAAAAAGGAACATTAGAGACATCAATATGGTACAAAAGAAAGGAAGTATAAAGTTTAATATGGGAATGGGAATAATTTCTAAACAATCCGAATCAAGCTATACAAACTCAAATATCACCAACATGCCATAGCACTAATGTACTATCAGTGAAACACAAACACATAGTTTGGAATAAACAAGTTACCAGTAAAGATACCCTAACTGTTCAGTGCACCTTCATATAAGTAGTTAAACTTGGAATCAACAATTTGGTCCTCAATGCTTTCTGTGTTCACAAATTTATCATTCCTAGATTCATCAAATTTGTTAAGAAGCTGTCCTGAGAATCAAGTTTAAAGTTTTTTTTTTTTAACCAAAAGTTTGAAGTTATTTCGGTATTTAACTGCTTCACAAGTGAGTCTGATTGTGCTACATAACTTAAATGTATGCCTTTTCATCTGAAACAAACTTTCTTCTATATAGATTCACTAATAAGCTTAAATCTACTTGCCTATATCTCATACGACCAAAAAAAAAATATCAAAACAAAAAAGGAAGAAGAAATAAATATTTGAAAAACACTTCTTGCCAACGCAGCAACTGAAACAACAGTAAATCAAAGCATGGATCTCTGGTTTCCAGACGTCTTATCGGAGAAACCAATTTACAGTTCCATTTCTCTTAATTAAAAGAACTGCAAATCGGCTGCACAGCTATCTCTGTAAATTCTAAATGTTATAGATATTATAGAACAATTGATCGAAAACAAAAATAATATAATCATTTTATTTTAAATAATTGTTCACGCCGATCAAAAGGTAACCGAATCGCATTACGGAATGGGGACTTACTGGCTCGGAAATCTTCAAGGAATGACATTGGAAGGAAAGATAGGGTTTGATCCTCGCTTGCAAGAGCAAGTACGAGTGAAATGTTGCAGCGTTCTTCACCAAAAAATACGATTTGCTGATAAGTTCTGTCTTCCCGCCACAAATTTTCCGAACCCTAGATTCGGCGTTTTCTCTGGAAGAGGGTGGAGTGGATAACCGCACCCACGGGTGACGCACCTGATTAGCTAAATGTAGGGGTGTTTCCGTAATAATGCTCGCCACCTTTATTTCTTAACTGTTCGGTACTTTCTTGTCGGTGAATCCGGTGCCTAGCCCTAAGGCTGTGTTAGCAGTCGAGAGAAAGAAAAATATACAAAAGTTATACTATTTTTTTTATTTAAGAAATTCTGTTAAGATTTTTTTTTTATTTCCAAGTTCACTTTAGGAATGATCAAGTTTTCTTGTGCTGCCGCTGCTGCCATAAAATAAAATTCTTACCTAAAATACAAGAAAGCAAAAAAAAAAAAAAAAAAAACTTTTATTTTCTTTTATTTTATTGGTAATACATCAATTTTTTTTTTTTCTTTTCATTTCATTCTATTTTCATTCTTTTCTTTTCTTCATTTTTCTATGTTATTTTTTCTTTTCCCTTTTTTTTTTTCCCTTCTCTTGGCTACCAAACACAGCCTAAGGTGTCACTTTTGAACTAGAACCGGATCCATCCTAAATCGTTCTGTCTATTATGAAATGGTACTAGGACCTAATTTTGACACCAAATGGGATGAGGTAATTCTATGACTGGACTCTAGTACTAAAATACCGGTTAGGTATCGAATAGAACTGAAACTGCTAGCACCGTTTTAAAGGATATATTCCATGTTATCATCTTCAAGAATTCCAGGTATACTTTGATGTATTTGGTTGATATTTTCTTCGGTGAAAGTTTCAATTGATGGGTCTTTAGCTCTATTACAATAAAGTTGTTTCAAAGCTTATTTATTATGTTATCATTAATTCTTATTTGTTATTTTTTAAAAGCGCAAACGTGATCTTAGAAATTCACTATGGTTATGTATTTTAATTAATTTGCTTTCTAAAGTAAGGGACACCTTTGGCACCGTTGGGAACCATTGAAGTGCTTCTCCCTTTTCTATGGTGCCTAAAATCATTTAGGAACCAATACCATCACATCTTGTTAGTAACGGGACTAGATCTAGGTTTGGTCCTGTTAACTGAATGGGATTGTACTGAGATTGGCAACTATGGTACTGGTACCAGTGCCAATAGAGATCCGTCCTGATTGACAACCTTACCTAGCGCACTTGTTGTAGTTTCCAATCGAAGAGCAGCGCAAGAAGGTCAGAGGATTGACTTCTTTCACATGGGTGAGTGAGTTTGTATTTAGTGTATTCCCCCCCTCCCCCCTCGTTCTACCATTTTCCTTACCCTTCTAGTGTGCGTGAGTAAAGTCCAATCTAGTAGATCTAAGACTTTGTTCCCCCCTTCCCCCGCCCCCCAAAAAAAAGGTACTTTCTCATCAATCCACATTGAGCTTATATTTAGAGGAAATGAACTCTTCCTGGTCATGCGCCATGCACCAAGACATAGTGGTCAGTGTAGTGATGACCCCACCCTTGTTGATGCCCAAGTGTGCCCCCCTCATTAGCCTGTGTTAGCACAGAAGCTGCACGATTAGAGAACATTCCTTTTTTTTTTTTTTATGCAAATGAAAATTAAGATTAACCAAATAAAAATCATTCAACATCCACAATAATAAATTTACCTAACCTATCAGACCTAGCTAGCCTTTTATGTTAGGTCTTTTTATATGGGCTTAACTGATACCGATTGATGTATTGCTCCCTAACTAATTTAGGCACACCCTAATTGGGAGATACATAGCCCAATCAATTGTGGGTAGGGTGAAGTTTGGCTCTGATAACCCAAACCTGCCTTGAACTCGAACATGGCTTGGGCCAAGTTTTCTGACCCTGAGGGCGGGTTAGGGTTGAAAAACCCCAACCCTGGGTCAGGGTTGGGTCGGGTCGGGTTGAGGCCTCAACCCCGACCCAACCTAGCCCTGACAGAGTCAATTAGGGTTGGGTTGGGCTTAAAAATGAACCCAACAGGGTCGGGTTGGGCTTGGGTTGAATTTTGAGGACCTAGGGTTGAGTTAGGGTTTTAAGAAACCCGACACAACCCAATCCTGTTTCACCCCTAATTGTGGGAGTGGATTAGGGATTTGAGGATTCTACAATAAATAGAATATTCATGGTCCCTACAGCTTTTACCTTAATACAAAATCATTATTTTGGGAGCACTACTCTTCTGACAATAACTAATGTGTATGCGAGAGAATACGAAAGGTAAAATGCTGTAAAATATCGTTAGCAAAGGGACTCCATTATGTAGTTCTTCATCACTATTTGTGAGGGACTCATCATTCTTGGCTTAAGGATTTTTATCATGCTCAACAAGTATCTTGTTTGTCCCATTCAATTCATACTCGTGTTCTATTCATTATGGGGTTATGCATTAGAGTTCTACACCTTAAAACTCCCTAACACTTTCTACCCACTTATGACCAATGGACATTGTTTTCCTATCCTAAAAATATACAAACTTCAGCTAAAGATCTCATAAATTTATGAACATCATAAATGTAATGAAAATAATTTTCATGATCATCCTTCAAAGTTTCCCTATTGTCTCTCGTATATTTGATTCCTGTGGCCTCCCTATATATACAAGTAATAAAATGTGACTTACCAATCAAGTAGATGCTCAACCGACAATCCCTATTAAAAATTATCAAAGCTAGTATCACAAAGTAAGATATGTGACCCCACCCTCCATAAAATTTATAGTACTCATCTATGCATAAAAAGATTAATATCTCCGTTACAAAGATTCCATGTGTCCATAACATAACGTAAATTTAAGGCATATATGGGTCTATTTAGAAATCAGTATGATTGTTTTATCTAAAACCTTAACCTATCCCCTTTGAAGATCATACTTTAACTTTGGTTGTTTATCATGGATTATGTTTTGTGGATCAACCTAGCATATATGCTATGACAAATTCGATACTCTTATAGGAGAGGCGGGATGGCTTTAGTTTTGTTGTTTAACTCTACGGTCCCTTTAACTCTCAATTTATTGACTCATACATGGATTACAGCTTTTTCGGGATATGCGAAAGATTCGAAAAATGGATCAACTACTCATACGACCACTTGGCCATACGAGTCAACATCCAACACTTGTCTTTTTTATTTTCAAATATACCCCTCTTATCATTGTAATGACAGAAGGTATAACAGGTGTTGGAGACTGACTCGTACCACCAGGTGATCATACAAGCATCGGATCCTATCTCGAAGATTCGAAAGTCAAGGACTACGAAAGGGATTGCTAGAGAACAATGGTAAGGATGGAAAAACATAAGAGTATGGATTGATTGTAATGATGTGGTGATATGTTTTCACAAGAGAATCAACAAGGATGGCCCTGGGAATTGGTTTCCCTTTTATATGATGTTTATAAGTTAATTGTTACTCCTGGATCCGTACATATTCTATAGAGGGATAGACAACTTATTTATGTAACACATCACAACTGGAAGGCTGTTCATGAGAAATATTTAGCTTATTAGTTGAGAAATATTGTTTGGTGAAAACTTGTTGTCACGTAAACATTGTTTAAGTAATATATGATTATGTGTTATTTTTTTAGTAAGAATGTGCCCAATAGTGAATGTGTTAGATTAAGCTCTATTATTGAAATTAAAGAAATTTCCAATAACGCGATTTACCTTGGCACAAATCTATTACACCGACGTTATAGAATAGTCAGCATTCGCAAAATTGTTGATAGAGTTAACGTCCGCCTCAATGTTTGGAAAGCTCACATGCTTTCCTATGTGGGTCGAAAAATACTTGCTCAATCAACTTTGTATTCCATCCCATCCTATTTGATGTCATGTTTTGCATTCCTAGCCAAAACATGTAAAAGGATTGATTCGATTTGCACCAACTTTTGGAATGGAGGTACTTTCAGGGGGTCAAATAAACTACACCTTATAGCTTGGACAAAAATTGTCAACCTAGGAATCTAGGGGGTCTAGGTATTAAGGACGCAACACCCTATAACCAAGCCCTTATTCTCAAACTAGGATGGAGATTATCTCAACCCAATTCCATTTGGGCACAAATTAGCCATTCGAAATATTTCCATAACAAGTCTTTGTTTGACCCTAAAGTTCTCAACCGCCGTGGTTCTTGGGTGTGGAATGGTTTGGTATTAATTCTCCGTAGCCTCCGACTGTGTCAGATAAAAAATAGGCAATGGGAGGACCACTTTTCTTTGGTATGATCCTTGGCTTTACCAAGGTTCCTTGGCTCACCCACAGTCTGACTTGAGAGAACTTAACCCATTGGACAGGGTGAGTTTGATCATACAAGGAATTCTTGGAATATGGCTATCCTCTCTAACCCTGCATACTCCTGTGTCAACCACAATTTGGGTAGACTTCTCCCTTTCGACCAGGAGGATAAATGGACTTGGTCTTTAACAAAGCATGGAAGCTTCTCTACCCGATCTGGAGCCCATTTTCTAAAATCAATGTCAGATTCTCAGTCATTGAGACTAATGCCTGAAAGGTGGTGGAAATTTATTTGGAAATTAAAAATAAATCCTAAATTCACTATGTTCTTTTGGCGTACCATTAATAATGGTATCAGTGAAGGAATGCCTGGGTAAATGGCTGAATATTCCCACTACCTACTCATTCTGCAATTTGCCTCCTGCATCACTGGATCATCTCTTTTTGCATTGTGATTTTACATCACATATTTGGATGGTCGGCCCTTTGGGTATTTGTTTACAAAACCTAACTACTTTATCTTTTGTGCAGGTGGTAAGGTATTTTTTCATCCATCACCACCTATCCCCCTCTCTTTAGTCTTGGTTGTTTAACATATTTGCAATCACTATATATTTCATTTGGAAACATAGGAATGATGTCGTGTTGTCTCATGTGCAACCTAATCCACTTATCAAGATGAAAAATATTCATAAATGGATCGCTGCACTTAATCTTTATAATGGAATACTAAACATGTTTGCTCTCATGCCTACACGTGGTCCACCAAGCTTTAATCAAAGCTCTACGCTTCCTTTTTTGACATGTACAATATTAGTTTGAACTGGTACTTCTAATATTTTGTGGTCAGATTCAGGATGGATCTTTGGAATCCTCTCACAAGGTGAATTTAGGATTTTGGAGTCAAGTACTACCAAAACTGATCAACAGGAATCAGTGGAAGCGGAAGGCATTCTACAAGGTCTACTGAAGGCTAAGAATGAGAATCAGAAAGTTTATGAAGTATGATTCTCCAACAAGAAGCTGCTCAACCTCATTCTCTATCAATCCAAGGGTGCATGGCCACTACTTCATTTTGCTACATTTTATAAAATATATGAATTCTCACGGTCCATCAATTTTGTGTACAAAGGGAAATCTAACACTACCATGGCAGCTCTAATGGGGGCTGTTTCTACTACTGATTATAGGCAAGTTAACCGGTCATTAGATACTGTATCCTCTCTTTTCTAATTTAAGTTTTTATTTTAATAAAAAAAATATATGATTATGGTATTTTGCACACAAATGGGTTTTGAAAGCTCGAAAGTGAAGGGCTTTTAGGGACGATAATCGGTAATGTTTCTTACTACTTATTTGACTAATTTAATTTTCTCTTCATTAAAGAAGAAGAAGAAGAAAAAAAAAATTATGATAGATGTAAATAAAAAAATTTGTTTTCTTTAGTACTATATTTCATTTTCCCTCATCGTTAAAAAAAGCCTTATTTTTTGACTGTGGATTACTCATTGTTTTATTCAGTCATCCCAATATTCAGCTAGATGGAAAATGGACCTGGATAGTCTAGCATTTAGACCACAATGTACAATGGATCCATCCTTATTTGTGTTCAATGGTTTGTTCATTGCACCTAGTAAGTAAGGTGTCAATTCTAGGCCTGCAAAAGAGCCTCTTCAACACCAACGACTCATTCAAGGTTGCGATGAGTTGGACATGCATCCTCAGGTGTTGGAATGTGTAATCCAACTCCTCCTAACTCTTGAGTGGTCATTGGATAAGGCAATCATTAAAGATGAGACAGATCCCCATAACGCTATGCCTGATAAAAAAATCCGATAAAAAAGTCCGAATCATTTTTGGCTCATTTATAAAATGTGTCGTGCTTAAGCTTGAGTTGACTAATTTTCAATCGTTCCTAGTGCAAGGGTGCTGCCCAAGCGCCCGACTAGGACTGATCCGACCAATTAATAGCTTGGCTCAACCTAACATGTTTAAAGCTTGTTTAGAGATAAATGTGTCATTAGTCTGTTTAAGGTCCATCTAGCCTGATTATTGGTTGCCCGATTAAAGACCGATACCCGATTGTCATTTATAAAGGGACCATGCCTAGCCTATGAGGACTAATTACTTAAACGTGCTAGTCATGGTGTGAGGTCCTAAAGCAAGGAAGCTCGATTAGGTCCGACCATAACACCGCTAATAGTACATATTTAAGGTGTAATTAACTTATATATTAACAAGTTATTGACAACTTTTTTTTCTTCTAATTCTATATAATTTTGAACCCATTTTTACCTTTACCATATGCTTATATTGGCTAAGACTTGTATTTGATGAGATGATGCACAACGATTTTACGTTTGTTTCAATACTGATATCCAATTTTGAATTGGGCAAGTAGTGGTATCGTTTTCAACCAATACTGATACAGATCGCCGATTCAACCGATCCACACCAATGCTAGAAACCATGCATCCTCTATAACACGTACCCACAAGAAGGGGAAATAGTGGATGCTTTAGTCCCCCAACAAAGATTACCTAAATTCCCTTGAGTTTGAAGGCACCGAGGGTTCCAGCTTGATCCCAAAGCAAACCAAAAAGAAATAGATTTTGGAGAAATGATTCTCCTCGCAATCATGATTGAGGAGTCGTTGCCGACTCGCCGCCCCTTTGTGGTCTCCTAATCATAATTTGCCAACTCTCCACGATATAACCTCATTTAAAGACCATTCACGAAAGCAATAAAAGGTATCCGAAGGGTGTTTCCGTAAATACACTAGACCAAGGGTGGACTAACGTTTCGCTCGCGATGTGATCTAATGCTTCAGATGTAAAACCTCATCTATACACCTCGTTACTAGCATACGGTTGGAATTGCATTTTATGTAGGGTCAGTGGAACCCACAAAAAGTGGTAGTACAATCACAGCCGCGTAGTCAACATCTATCAAAACAGAGAGAAAGTTATTAGATCAGATGGCTGAACTTGCTCAATTTGGTTGACTTTTGAATGGTGGCATTATTGTAAATATATTTGGAATACATGCCCCAAAGTTAACAGATTCCGTTTTACTGGCCTTCGGGGTTTCTAGTTTCGACATCATAAGGTGAGACTCGGCGTCGGAGTAGAGTTTCAGACAGAGACATCTCCGAGGAAGATGCCCAGTGTCTGCAACTGATATCATCTCCGAGATTATAGGCAAATGTGATATCTCTCTTTCTGTCTCCCAGACTAGAACTTCCTCCTTTGTCTAATTTTCAGTTAAATGCAGTTTCTTTTAAAATCTGTGTAAAATTCTTAACTGTATCATGATTTAAGAGTTCTTGTTGACAATTGAGATGAATTTTTTGTTGTTTTAGCAGATTAAGTTTCGAGATATCGGAAAATTTCCATGGCTGTGCCCGTTGAGGAAGCCATTGCAGCCCTGTCAACGTTTTCTCTAGAGGTATTTAAGCATTCTCTCTCTCTTTTTTTTTTTTTTTTTTTTTTGGAGGAAGGAGGGTGGGTTTGAATTTCTACTTGTTGAGTAGAAATGTAATTGGTTCTCCATGTTTGTGTGATTTGACATTGTTCCCTCCCAGCAGAAACTGAAACTCTAGAACTTAGACTGTTGCAACTTGTTTGAATCACATTAAATCGGATAAACTGTTAAGATTTGGGTTTATATATTATTTTATCTCACTTAATGCTATAAAATTACGACACTTTGTATTTTCTTATTTCTGTTTTCCTCCCTGTCAGCCCTCTCCTTAAGAATTTATATTATTTGTATGTAAAAAGATATTCCGACTCTTTATACGTCTTGCCTATATAACCTAGCATACATTACAAATTGACGCCGCTTATCTTTACTGCTGAGCTGTGTTTTTGGTTTTGAGATTGCTAGGCCAGCGATAGAAGTCCAAAGAAACTTTATGATATGGCTATGATCTGCAAGCCAAATGGGGAGGGCTGAGCCTGGACTATTATTCATTTTTTTGGGTGGGGGGGGGGGTGTGGTGGTGGTTGGAGGAGACTCCACCTACTGTGATCTGAGTATGGGTTGAAAGTCTGGCTCAGTGTTGCTACGGACCATGGCACTACATTTTGCCATAAGATAACGGCATTGTATAACTATAATATATTTCAAGTATGTACCTCATCTTAGGCTCTTAGCCCATTATAGACAAACATGCGCAGTATATCTTCCATACTTCTGAAGTATTTCACTGCATGATAGTTTTTTAAGACCTTTTTTTTTTTAATCTAAATTTTCTCTGTTAGTATCTTTTTATGCTTTTTTGGACACATTATTCTTTTCTGTTTGTTTATGAACTTCATAAATAAAATGGATTTTATAAATTTAGTTGCATTCAGTTGTCATCCTGGGAAGTGGGAATAATTTATTTTGGAAACATACAGTTTCTTCTTGGAAATATTTTCTTTTGAACCAATATCATTTGTAGGATGACCAGCCTGAGGTGCAAGGCCTAGGAGTTCTACTATCAGCTGACAGATCTCATACGAACAGCCCAATAGGTATGCTTTCCCATTGTCTACTTAAAAATGTCTGAATGTGCATTTCAACTTTCTAATTGGGATGCATAAATCCGTAAGATTAAAAATGTCAGGAATCTAAGTGCAAGGTTTGATAATCTTGCAGATAAATGATAGTTGTATCAATTCCCCCCCATATACAATTTGCTTGGCTTTCTCTATGAGCATTCAATCAATTCAGATTTCGGACATTGCACAACTATTTTGGGAGGGTAGATGGATGTTGTTTAGAGCATAAATTCGCTCAATGTGCATGGTGGGAATTTTTTTTTTTTTGGGCGGGGTGGTTGGTGTCTTCAAATATCTTGTTCATTCCTCATCATTTTTTCCCTATGGGATTTAACTATCAACTACATTTTTCAGATTCTTTCACCCAGTTGAACATTCTTGTTTGATATCCATCACTTCCTATGAGCTTGGCACTTTTGATGTTCTGTAAATGAAGGACGGCTAGAGTTTGTATTACTGGTGGAATTTTGAGGCATTTGAATTGATAAAAACTGTTCTTTTAAATGGTTGTTCACTGGGACTTTAGTTTCAATTGTTGTCTTATTGATGGGTATCTTGTTTGATTCTTTAGTTTGTGACTGATTAGAGGTTTTCAAATCATGGATTATAGATGAGATCATATATTTAGGGATTGAGATTGTATCTTAACTAGGGATTGGCCAATGCTGTCCGATAACGCTGATCTCTAGATTCTCCCTCAAGAATCAGGTGAATATCAACCATATTGATCAAGTTAATTAAGTATCAGATGGGACTGATCGGAGATCAGACAGGAACAATTTGGTATATATATATTTTTTTTGAAGTTTTCCCCTCTTACTGTTGAAACCACTGAAACTAACAGACGAAATAGTGCCTATAAAAGCACTTTTGAATGAGATCGAGCTATTAAGGAAGGGCCACGACAATGTATATCAGCATACAACAACAACCCCCTGCACATGTAGGCTTACACATAATCGGCTCTTCACACCATCACGTGGCACCAAGGGGGCACAACAACACATAACACAGATCCCTCGTGGATGTGCGAGAGATCTGTGTTATGTGTTGCTCGAGCTGTTAAGTAAGGGCCACAACTATGTATATCAACACACAACAACATCCCGTGCACGTGCAGGCACACACATACATGACTATGTATGTGGCACTGAAACCACTGAAACTACTGAAACTAACAAACGAAATAGTGCCTATAAAAGCACTTTTGAATGAGATCGAGCTATTAAGTAAGGGCCACGACAATGTATATCAGCATACAACAACAACCCTTGCACATGTAGGCTCACACATAATTGGCTCTTCACACCATCACGTGGCACCAAGGGGGCACAATGTGTAGGGGGCACAACAACACATAACACAGATCCCTCATGGATGTGCGAGAGATCTGTGTTATGTGTTGTTCGAGCTGTGAAGTAAGGGCCACAACAATGTATATCAACACACAACAACATCCGTGTAGACACACATACATGACTATGCATGTGGCACCGTCATGTGGTGGTGCCATCATGTGGCACCAAGAGGGCACAAAACATGTAGGGGCACAACGACATATGACTGAGACCCATAATGTACATTGTTGTGGCCCTTAACAGCTCAAGCTTCTAGGATAAGAAGTTGAAACTATTATTAGTTCTAATGGTTGTAAGATAGTCCAAGGTTGAAGTTCATCATGCTCGAGCTTCTAGGATAAGCAGTTGAAACAATTGTTAGTTCTAATGGTTGTAAGATGGCCTAAAGTTGAAGTTCATCATGCAACAACGATATTGATAATATTGGTGGTCTTAAATTGACAATCTCTATGATCTGATATAAAAGGAAAAAAAAAAATAGAAGATTACTTTCAGCTTTTAAAGCTTTAGTTTGGTAGCAAGGGTTCTACTTGTGGACCTTAACTGTCTTATGGTATTTATCATGTTGACTAATGGTAGATTGGTGACTTTGTTCCAGTCAATGCATTGTTTATCATGTGGCTGGAAGCTTCTTTTTTGATAGATTTCTATTTCACTGCTAATTATAAAAAGGGTGGCGGGCAGTGGGACTGTAATTTGGGCTGGTGACATGCCAGCTTGAGGTGCTTGTCACTTCCCCTCCCCCTAAGGATGGCATTCTGGTCGTGGCTCAGACTCCTTGTTGTTCCTGAGTTAGAGCTCAGGATAGTCCCTTTTAAGCACAATGGTTGACCTGGACCTGGCAGATTTTGTATAAGCTGGTTCCTGGGGTAGATTGTTTGAGAAGAGTGCACCAGATTGCTTCCAGCTTCTGGTACTGTATGTCAAGTTCAAATAATGAGTTGAATAAGTGACCAGCGATTAGCTGAAGATGCATTGGCTTATTCATCTTGTCGTCACATAGTCGGAAATTATGTCTTTTGTAACTTAGGAGTGTTAAATTAATTGGTTTGAATTTTATTAGGAACATAAAGGTGCACATTTCTGTGTATCTTTTTTGAATCCCGATCCTGTTCTTCCTCCATCATATATTGTACCTGACACAAATTGTTGTCTTACAGAGTATAGTGATGTTTCTGCTTACCGTTTGTCTCTACTGGAGGACACAAAAGCTGTCAATCAACTGGTAAAAGCTCTCCTGTTCTTCATTCTCATTTTATTTTTAAGAGTCTGTTACACTTCTGACTGTTTTAGTATAACTGAGTTGTGATGCATATGTTAGTATAATATTAGTTCCTGGATTCATTATTTGATGGTTGATGCTGATATGCCCGCAGAATGCTCTTGTTCAAGAAGGGAAGGAAATGGCATCTGTTCTCTACACGTATCGAAGTTGCGTAAAAGCACTTCCTCAGGTCAAAGTCAGATCTAAATTTGAAGTTTAAAGTCCTTTCTATGATTTTGTGAATAATGGACTAATCATTCACCTTATTGTTGATGGAAGTTAGCTTCATATAACATATATCTTAGCTTTGTCCCCCCTTCTCTTCTTTCTTTCCTTGATACATAACATATGTTTCCTATGCCGCCATCTGTATTATCCAGTGCCTACAAAAGATTTGATGATAAGTTTGTATTTGAAGTTGGTTCATACTTCATACCAAGATAGTAGAGAATCTTATCTTTAGAGGGAAGTTGAGAAAGAGATATAGGAATTTGACAGGTTCTTGGCCTGCTCAAGGAAGGAATCTCCTTTTAGAGGTGTGAGCGTGTATCAGAAGGTCTGGAATGAAGGATTTAGGGTGTCTTCACAGTTCAGTTATTCTACTAGCCAATTATTTCTAGAGGTGAGCTGATATCTCCACTTCTCAAGATATGGGGGAAACTGGTTAGTTGTTCAGAACTGACAAGTTGCTGGATATAAGCATGTATCGAGCAAATAAACATCTAATGCGAAGGATGTGGAGATGGTGACTTGCGGTATTCTTCATGGGATGCTTTGGTGAGAAGGGTCAAATACTGCGGTCATATGCCCCCTCTGGTGAGAAGGGTCAAATACTGTGGAAGATTAAGCTGTTTGTATTTGTTGGGTTATAGGGGAGCCACATTTATGAAACAAACTTGGCTGTTTGAATTTTGAAATGGAGGCAAGTGCAAAGTCAGAAATTAGCATGCATCAAGGGCCGTGGTGGAAATTGATCATTTTTCCCCTTTAAATGCTGCAGAATTTTAGCTGGAATTTCCATAATTGTGGGCTTTCGGGTGGATGTTTAATAATGCTGATCAGCGATCATTTCATAGGATTGGGTGTTGTAGTAGGGGCCTTTTCAGTTTCTGTGGCTATAATCTCTTGATTGGATGGGCTTTGAATTTAAGAGGTTTTGAGGCATCCTTAACTATGTTTTTTCATAGTTAATGTTGGTGATTGGGTTTGGGTCAGTTGTGCTAGACGGCTGGATGCTTCTTCATGTTCTTAATCTATTGATTGGATTGGCCTTCTCATGTATATTTTTTGGAATAGACCAGCTAAAAAGTCTTTCAACAGGGGATCTATCCATCCTCCCAATCATTTGTTGTTCAATTTTTTGTCATCACTCTATGTAATAGGGACATGGGACTTTTATCTGCCCATGTTGATGTGCATTGGCATGGATAGATGTGTTGACACTCCAGATCATGGTTACAAACTTACAATATTTTCTCCGCATGAAAAGGTAAAACATGAAGCTAGGATGGGAGGAGATGTATATACATATGTACTTTTTTTTTTGGGTGAATAAATAATTTATTACCAAGGAGAGAAGGAAAAAAAATGTACAGCCCCAAAGAGGGGAGGGGGAAAGAGAAGAAAATAAGATCCTCAGAGGGATACATGGTTCTTGATTGTAGAGCTAAGAAGCTCCCATGAAGCTACAATGTGACAATTTCTGGGGGAGGGGAAACAAGTGGAAGAAAGTTTAGAAATCTTTGCTTTGACATCAAAGAATATGGAATTCCAAATCTTTTCTAATGGTCTAGAGTTGGAGGTCCATTTCTTATGATTTCTCTCCATCCAGATTTGGTTTAGAGTAGCACAAAAAGCAACCTTCCCCACATAATGATAAATAGTATTCCCTTGGAAAGTCATGTCCATCCAAATCCATTCCCTTTGGAAAGGGAGGATTCTTCTATTAACCGGCCAGCATTTGGAGAGAACAAGCTTCTAGATGGAGGAGGAGACAGGGCAAGCAAAAAATATATGGTTTGTGTCTTCTGGCTCAGATCCACAGAGATGGCATAAAGGAGAGACCTGGATGCTTCTTTGGATAAGGAAGGCTTGCGTAGGAAGACAATTCATGAAGACTCGCCATGCAGTGAAGCTTTGACGAGGGATGTGGTGCTTGAACCAGATGAGCTTGTGCCAGGGCGTGGGAGGTCCATGAGCTCTGATGAGGTCCCAGATGGACTTAACATTGAAAATGCCATTCAGAGCGTGGGACCAAACAATAGTATCAAGCCTTGATGACCCTAGGAGAGGGGCGGCAGGCAGGGTGGACCAGATTTCATCTAGCTGAGAGGTGGAAGGGCCAGGGGGGTTCCAAGAACCAGCAGAGATGATATCATATGTACATATGTACTTAGTACATACACAAATGTGTGTGTGTGGATACACGTGTATTCTTGCATGCATGTGTGTGTTTTTTTGTCTTAGTGTCTAGTTCTTAGAGATGCTGTATCATACATCTTCTATCTGTCAGTGTGTCTGACCTTGTTACATAATTCTTTGGTTATATGCTGATTTCTCTCCTTCCAAAGACACCATACCAAGTAACAGAGATTCTGAAGGATCTTTCCTTTGAGGAATTGAAAATTGGCTAAACTGTAATTCTGGGAGGATAAGATTGAGGGTTATTCTGTTTTAGGTTCAGCTCTCAGTCTTAATTTTAACATGGTTATTTCTATTTGAGTTTATTTAATTCTCAGTCAAGTTCAGTATGGGTAGAAATCTTAATCATCCAGGTTCTATAGGAGTCTTTATTTCTTGGTTAAGCAGTAATTAGTAAGTAGTTCTTAGAATTGGAGTTTGAGTAGTCAATTTCTAGTCTGTGTTAAAAGGGGTGTGTTGTACAGAATTTGTAGTGTAATAATACAATAAAATTGAAAGTGACGTGCTTTAGAATCCAATCATGTGAAACTGTAGTTGTGCATAGGTAAATATTCCCCACTCTCTCGCTTTTCTCTCTCGTCTCTTTCAAAGTAATTCCTTTTCTTACCTTCTCTAAATTGTCTGCTCACAGCCATTACAGTCCCATAACAATTTCAATTTTCATAGTCTTTCTCATTTTCTTCACTTTTTAAAACCTAGGTTTCACAATCCCAACACTAATTCCATTTTTATTTGGATCCTATCAATATTTTGTATTCTTCCATTCTTTAATGGTTTTTCTTGATCCCTCTACCAAAGTTAGTCAGCCAACCTGGTAAGGCCTTTTCTGCCACCACTTGCTTGTAACTCAAATCCTGGTGCTTTAAGACCTACGCTGTCCTTTATTGTTGGACCTGTAGATAAATCTGGTAGGGAAGCAATCACTGGTAATACTAGATTTGTTCTGTAACATAGCTGTTCAGTTGTAACTCATATTCTTGACAAATACAGTGGTGACAGGATGAGTTGCTGCCTACTTATGGAATTTCTTATTCCTTTTCTTGTATGAACAATCATAATAATGAGAGCTGGAAATGATTATGCAGCTTCCTGATTCGATGAAGCAAAGTCAGGCGGAACTGTACATGGAGACATATCAAGTTCTTGATTTGGAGATGAGTCGTCTGCGTGAAATTCAGAGATGGCAAGCTTCAGCTGCTTCTAAAGTATGTGACTTCCGTAACCTGATTTGGTCTCTGATAATCTTTTTACATTTTGAAATGGAATTCCATTTTTGCATGTGTCGTTACTCATTGAACCCACCTTAGTTCTATCATTTGGAGTACTTTGAGGCTTTGAACACATTTGCATTTTATTCTCTCATTGTACTTCTTGATTCATTTATGGGAATAGTAAGCATACATTTTGGTCTTTGCAGATTTGTTTGATGGCATCTTGTATTCTTTACATATATTTTCCTTGTGTTTCTGTTGTCTGTGTATGAAGCAAAAAGAAATGTAGAAGTGAGAAGTATTCACCTCTGAGATCACCAATTTAGGAGCAAATGAATGTCTGTCTTTTATGAGGCACCCCTCACAAGCAATTGAATGAGCCAGCACCTTATTTTTCTGAACTGAAATCTAGGAATGTCTACATTCACCTGTCTTTCTTTCTTTAAATTTGACATTATCTTGGAAATAAAATTAGGAATGTTTACATTCATCTTTCTTCCTTTAGATTTTAATATTATCATGGGAACATGGAAATTACAAATGTTTGCATATCTTCTATCTTTCTTGCTTTAAATTTGATAGACACATAATTGTACTTATGTCCATTCTAGTGCAGCTTGCAGCTGATATGCAACGATTTTCAAGGCCTGAGAGGCGCATAAATGGTCCTACTGTAACTCATCTTTGGTGTGTCTTTACTTTCCTTTATCATCTTACCTTTAGGCAACTAAAACTTGGTTCACTTCCTCATTTTCGTATGTTTAAATGGAAACTTGAAGTTTTTTTTTTTTGGGTGGATTGAAAAATGCATTAAAAGAAGGGGGAGGGGAAATATAAACCCAAAAGGGGAATTTACAAACCCAAAAGGGATACAAAAGCCCAAAACGGCAACAATCAGGGCCCACATGGCCTCAAAGAACTTTTACAAGTTGGCCCGGGTGCCCACCCTGAGGAGGAGGGAAAATCGGTCCGAATTGGGAAGAGAACCACAATTCCTGATCCTAACATCTCAACACAACATTTCCTAGCCACCAACACGATGGAGGAGCGCTGGCCTTACGGAGGGCCTCAGCCAAGCGGACAGCTGACCTAGCGGATGGGGTCTCCAAGGCAAAAGGGCGCTGGCTTTTCTAAGGGCACCGACAGAGTGGCTACCGACCGAGAATGGCACATCATGTTGGTGTCGAAGAGGAGGCTAACCAACAGACCGAAAGTCTGGTTTCTAGTGGCCGACAAACCCACCGGGGTAGGCAAACAACAAGGATGAAGGCTGAAGGTGCTAGCAAGCGAACAAACCAAGTGTGCCCGACATCCATGGTTTAAGATCTAGCTCTCGCTCCCCATCTCGCTAATCCAAAAAAGAGAGTTCTTGCCAGATCTCGCCGAGATCATATATTTTTTGCGGTCAACTCGATGGTTGGTCTCAGTGGTCATATGGTCTTTGTAGTCCCTAAAACTAGGTATTTACCCTATTTTAGGACTTCTAAACACAAATGGAAACATCACTTTTTTAAAAATCAAACTTAAAATGGTACTTTGAGTTCGTACCCTATGTAAGTAGTCTCCGGCTCTTTGGACCCTAGGCTAGTATGCTCTATCCCACAATCAACACATGACAAACCATAATCTTAAGAATTTAAAAGACATCATAGATATTTACTTAATTGATTAACAATTAACATTGATGACTGATGAGTCACATTAACATACATTTGAAAATTTGAAATGACATAAGATAGGAATGGAGATCCTCAAGCAAAAGCACCAAGATTCTTGCCTCTTAGTGTTTTTTCTTCAAAAAAGTAGAGAGGCGAGATCTGGAGAGATTTGGCAAGATTTTGGCGAAATTTGACGAGATTTGGCGAGATCTCCTCTTGAGTGGCCAGCTCTTTTGATGTAGATTAATAACCAAAATAGGCTTGTTTTATTAGGAATAAGCCTAGAGTTGGGTTGTATATGTGTTGGGCCTTCAGTCCATGTGGTTTGGAATGTATTGGGCCACTTTTATGGGTCTAAAAGAGGGGCTCTAAGATTGAGTACGAGATTACTAGTTAGTTTTCTTTTTAGTTGGGTTTTGATGGGATTAATTAGTTTCTAATTTCAGTATTTCTTATTTTCTAGTTTCTATTTTTAATTTTAATAACTAGAGGACTTGCTTTTATTTAGTTTCCTATTTCAATTTTGGAAACTAAAGTGAGTTTCTATTATTTGTAAACCCCCCATCATTATTATAAATTATTATAAATAAAGGAGAGGGCTCCCTTCCATAAGTATTTGATCACAGTGGAAGAGAGTGGTGTTTGATCCATTCGACTCCTTACGGTGGGAGCCCAGGAGGATCTGATACAAGTGTTTTCTTCTTCTTCAAGGTTATCTACAAGAATCTATTGCTGCCTTGCTGCTACAGGTATTTAGATCAATCTTTTGTTCTCAGTTCTGTCCAGCGATAGGCATACCTATGAGGAATTTTCAACTTCTGTCCAGGCCTATCCCATGGTTAGTTTATGCTGAGATTTTAACTTAAGGTCCTACCCATACAAAGGGAAACTCAATCCAGAGTAGAGGGTTTTCTGACCTTAGGTTGTAGAGTTATTCAAAATCACTATACTTTTGTCTTTTAGTGATCTGCCATAACCAGAACTGAGATCGACAGGGCTGGGTTAATTTTTACTGTTGCTTTGGAGTTTGGGTCATGTTACTAAGCTGGAGTGAACTTAATTGAAGCCCTTGGAAGCCTCTATTGTCAGCTAGCCTGATCTGACCAGCAACACATCAGTAATGGGATCGAGAGTTCAGATCTGATTTCTGTTTGTCTGATTTGTTTCCTGCCTTTATTCTATGTTGTTCGTGGTTGTTCTTTGATTAAAAGTTCCTGCAGTTGAGACTTGGTTAGTTCACCTACCCTAGTCTACATTATATTTCCTCTAGCTTTTAGATAGATTGGAGTGGTGGAGGCCGAGGCTAGGGGCCACCTCGTGGAGATAATAGGGATAGATTCCATAGCGATCATTGTGGGAAACCTGAGCACACTAAATAAACCTGAAGGGTTCTTCATGGCCATCCTCCTGGTACACATGGTGGATCTAATGGTATGTATGGTGGTTGTAGAGGGAGGAGCTAGAGCACACTCTATGCAGATTGATACTGATACTATGGGGCCTCCGCCTAGCATACAAGCATAGCACAACTCTCTTGCTAGGGAGGATATTGCAGCATTTCAGAAGGTTATGTCTCAGTTGGGTAGCTCTTCGTTTACATCCCTATCGTTAGACACTTTGACTTCTACCTTGTAATTCTTCTCCTTGGCTCCTTTTACTGCTCCTACTTGGGTTATTGACTCTGGCCCCATCGATCACATGACTGGTATGTCTTAGTGTTTGATTCATGCTCTGTTTATTCTGGTAGGGATGAGGTTAGGGTCGTTGATGGTTCCTTTTCTCTGTTTCTGGTAAGGACAGGGCTCCTCTTACCTCTTTTTTTCTCTTGAATCTGTTCTCCATGTTCCAATTTTGACATTAACCTTTTGCCTCTAACCATTAACCAAATCCTTGATTGTTGTGTCACTTTCTTCCCTCTCATTGTCTGTTTCAGGATTTGGTGACGAAGAGGATCATTGGCAGTAGATGTGAGGGGAAGGGGCTTTATCTACTTGAACCCTCAACCACCTATTTTTCCCATAGCTCAGTCCTACGTGTATGGACGTAATGATAATAGCTCTGTAGATTCTGTGATGCTTTGGCATCAACGTTTGGGCCATCCTCTTTTGTTGTTATGAGAAGAAAATTACCTCATTTATTTACTTCGTTTTCTTCTTCTTATGCCTTTACTTGTGAACTATATATTTTTGCCAAACATTGTCGATCCTTTTATCCTTATCATGGTAATAGATCTAATGTTCCCTTTCATATTGTGCATACTGATGTTTGGGGACCCTCTCCAACTACCTCCTTATTTGGCAATCGTTACTTTATTTCATTTGTTGATGATTTTTCTCGTAGCACTTGGACTGTTTTGATGAAACATAAGAGTGATATTTATGATCCCTTTAATTTTTTTTAATCAGATGATCTATACTCAATTTGAAACTAGAATTAAAATTGTTCGTTCTGATAAAGGAGGGGAATATATGTATTTTGGTGTTCAAGACTTTTTTAACAGTTAATGACATTATCCATTAGTTGGTTTGTGTTGGCACACACCAACAGAATGGGGTGGCTGAGAGGAAAAAAGTCGCACTTGTTGGAAGTCAATAAGAGCCTTTACTTTCGCATGCATGTTCCTAAAACTTGTTGGTCTAATGCTCTTCTTACTGCTTCATTTTTAATCAACCGCAAGCCCATAAAACTCCTTGGTTTCAAAACTACTTTGGAAACCTTGTCTCCTCACTCTTTGGCTTTCTCTCTTCCTCCCAAGATGTTTTAGTGTGTTTGTTATGTCTATGTTAATAAATCTTCTCGGACTAAACTGGACCCAAAACACTCAAATGCATCTTCCTTGGATATTCCTCCACTACAAAAGGTTACAACTGCTACCATCCTTCTTCTCGAAGGCGGTTTTTCTCAAAAGATGTCACTTTCCTTGAGTATGTGTCTTTCTTTGCTCCTCATCAGTATCCTCTTTAGGGGGGAGAATAATGAGAGTGAAAAGGCCATTGATGTCATCCCATTGCTTTCTCCCTTGCCTATTCCTCCATTTATGCTAGGCGGTTTCTCTCAAAAGATGTCACTTTCCTTGAGTATGTGTCTTTCTTTGCTCCTCATCAGTATCCTCTTTAGGGGGAGAATAATGAGAGTGAAAAGGCCATTGACGTCATCCCATTGCTTTCTCCCTTCCTCCATTTATGCTTGGGAAACACAAAGAGATGGATATTGTTGATCATTCAAAGGGCGGTTTAGGTAATAAGGAGTTACTTGTGTACAAAAGAAAGGGAAAGAAGACTTGCCAAGAATCCTCTTTGGATCCACATCCTGAGATCCACCCTCCTCAGTCAGGTAACATCTCTTCTTCCTTATCTGAGTTAGATTTTATCATTGGTATTTGAAAGAGGAAGAGAGCTTGTACTAATCCAATAGCCCAGTTTGTTTCCAATGATGCTTTTTCTCCTACAGATATTGCCTTTATTGTTGCCCTCTCCTCTGTTTCTATTCCAAAGAATGTCACTAAACCTATGTCTTACCCTAAGTGGAAGCAAGCTATGTCTGAGGAAATGATGGTCCTTGAGAAAAACTGTACTTGGAAACTGGTTGATCTTTCCAGGGGGAGGGTTCCAGTTGGATGCAAATAGGTCTACACAATCAAGTACCGGTCAGATGGTGCTATTGAGAGATATAAGGCAATGTAGGTGGCAAAAGGACACAACCAGTTGTATGAGATTGATTATCAGGAGACATTTGCTCTTATAGCTAAACATAATTCTATAATAGTTCTCTTATCATTGGCAGTAAACAAAGATTGGCCATTGTATCGGTTAGATGTGAAGAATGTCTTTCTTCATGGTGATTTAAAAGAGGAGGTGTATATACAAACTCATCCTGGCTTCATGTTTCCTTTAGCCGAAGAGAAGGTGTGTCTCCTCAAGAAGGCATTGTATGGTCTCAAATAGTCCGCTAAGGCGTGGTTTGAAATGTTCATATAGACTATTTTGAAGAATTGGTACTCCCGACTCGGGCTAATCACACCTTGTTCACAAGTAATGGCACCATTACAACCCTGATTGTCTATGTTGATGACATTGTGGTGACTGAGATGACAGAGCGGAGCTAGCTAGGTTGATGACTTGCTTGGATTAATAGTTTGAGATCAATGATCTGGGGCTCTTGAAGTATTTCATAGGGATTGAAGTGTCTAAAAAAGGCATAAATGAAAGAAATAGGAAATGTTTGGTTGCAAACCTGCAAGCTCTCCCTCTTGAGCAGAATCATAAACTAGGGGAAGACTGTGGACCTTCTCTTGTTGATGCAGGGAAATATTAGAGGCTAGTTGGGAAGCTTATTTATCTATGCTTGACTCGTCCAGACGTTACCTATGCAGTGGGAGTAGTGAGTTAGTTCATGCATGCCCCCAAGGGTGGGCACTTGGATGCAGTATATCTCGTTATTAGGTATTTGAAGTCCACCCCGAGGAAGGACTACTACATGCCGAGCACAACCATTTAAAGGTAGAAGGCTACAGTAATGCTGATTGGGATGGTTCAGTTTATGGTCGACGATCTACCTTTCGATATTGTAACTTTGTGGGTGGTAACTTAGTTTCATGGAGGAGTAAAAAGTAGCCAATTGTAGCTTAATCAAGTGCAGAGGCAGAATTTAGAGCCATGACTCATAGAGTATGTGAATTTCTATGGTTGAGACGGCTAGTCCAAGAGTTGGTGTTTGACACTGAGGCTCCCATGCGCCTCTATTGTGATAAGAAGGCTGCCATCAGTATAGCCCACAACCTAGTGCAACATGACTGAACAAAACATAGAGGTGGACATTCATTGAGGAAAAGATTGACTTTGGTTTTATTTGCCGTCCTTTTGTAAGGATTGGTGATCAATTGGTAGATGTCTTCACAAAGGGACTCATCCATCATCAGTTTAGTACTTTGCTGTTCAAGTTAAGAATGTATGACATTTATTCTCCAGCTTGAGGTGGGAGTGTTAGAGTTTGTGTATTAAGGGCATTCTGAGAACTAGTTATTCCTCTTATTGTCTTATATTGTAATTATTCCTTTTCACCTTTTACCTCCCTAGGGAGGTGTTTGTAAATTTCCATATTATTTTAGTGAAGCAATTTATGTGTGGAATAGAGTATTCTCTCACACATAACATTCTACCTTTATTTCTCTTCTCTTTCTCCTTCTTCTTCTCCAGCACTCTTCTCTCATCATTTCATCATCTTCTCCCTTTCTTTCTTGTTCTCTCACAATCTTTACATTCTAACTCTCATGCACTATTTGATCTGGCTTTTTTAGGTTTGGTTTCTCTCTGTTACACTTGGCGTAGCATGTGATTTGTTTCCTGAATTGGTTCGTGGATAGTTTTTGTGATCAGCAATCATGGAGACTTCTGATGACACTAGTGCACCAACTGTTTGGATGGAGTGAGTAGTGTTGTTCATGGTGCATGTCCTTCGTTCCTTTTAAGCTCCAAGTTAGACGGGAGCAGCTATTTGATGTGGTCTCCATCCTGCTTTCTATCAATTGATTCCTGTGGTTACTCCAGGTATCTCACAGGTGAAATTGAGAAGCTTGCCGATGATGGTACTGTTTAGAAGAAGTGGAGTTCTGACAACTCCCTGGTCATGTCATTCTCGTTGAACTCGTTGAACCCTAATAGTGCTAAGGGTTATTTGTTGATGAATACTGCTGCCAAGATCTGGAAGGCGGCTAAGGATACCTATTTTTAGGTAGAGAACGATGCACATGCTTACGAATTTTAAGAAGTTTCATGAGACCGAGCAGAAAGAATGACTCTCTACTAATACTACTCTAAGTTGCCAGGTATGTGGCAGGAGCTGGATATTTATGATGATTTTCAAGCTATTTGTTCTATTGATGCTACTGCTTTCAAGAAACGTGAAGACAAGTTCTGAGTGTATGACTTCATGGCATCATGGCTGGTTTGACTTTATGGGCAGCCAGCCAATTCCAGGGGTCATGGTCGTTCTAATCAGTCTCAGGAAAACCAGATTGAAACAACTGCTACATTTGATACTGCTGTCCCATTGGTGTTTCCCTCTCACAGGTGAGTTCTCTTTTGCGTCGTTTGATGACCAAGTTGGAGCCCTCATCTTCCTTTACTGTTGCTGCTACCTCTATGCTGGTCACTTTTGAGTCCCACTCTGCTCACTCAGGTATTTCTTTTGGTGGTCATTGTGCATCTGTTGTATCCTATGATCCTATTCTTGAATAGTTGACTTCGGGGCAACAGATCATATGACTGGTTCTCCTTGTCATTTTTCTCAATATTCTCCATCATATAGTAAAATCAATGGTAAGGGTTACTGATGGTTCTCTCTCCTCTGTTTCTAGGATGGAACTATTCAATGCTCTCCTTTGTTATCCTGTTCATCTGTGTTGCATGGCCCAACTTTTGTACTAATCTCTTATCTATTAATAGTATCACTAGGGGCTTGAATTGCAAAGTTATCTTTTTTCCTTCTCATTGTCTATTTTAGGACTTGGTGACGGGGCAACGATTGGCAGTGGTAAAGTGAGTGGAGGTCTCTACTTGCTCGACAATGCTTCTTCCTCAATTCCTCGACTCGGGCTCATCACATTGATTTGAAGTTTGCTTTATCAGAGTTATATAAATGGCATCACCATTTACGACATCCCCCTTTAGGAACTATATCTAGACTTTTTTTTGATTTAATTTAGTGTAATCCGAACCAGTTTTGTTGTGATGCTTGTGTTTAGTGTTTACTCTATTTCGATTAGTTCTTTTTTTTTTGGGTGAATAAATAATTCATTACCCTTAGAAAAGAGGGAAAAAGAAAAGAAAGAGGCCCAGTATAAGGGGGCACATTCCTGATGATGGAGCTAGGCAGCTCCCAGGAATTTACAATATGACAGTTCCTAGTGGATGGATCACAAAAGGAGGAGATCCTTGAGATCTTTGCTTTGACATCGAAGGAGATGGAGCACCAAATCTTATCCAGCGAGCGAGAGTTGGAAGGTCCATTTCCTATGATTTCTTTCCATTTAGATCTGATTGATTGTTGCACAGAAGGCAAGATTTCCCACCAGGTCGCATATAGACTTGCCCCGGAAGGTTATGTCTACCCAAATCCATTCTCTATGGAGAGGGAGGATTCTTCTAGTAGCAGGCAAACATTTGGCAGGAACCATTTTCCAGATTGAGTTGGAGAATGTGCAAACGAAGAAGAGGTGATCCACAAATTTTGGCTCAATCCCACAAAGGATGCACATGGGATCAATCGGGATGCCTCTTTGGATGAGAAATCAATGCGTATTCAAGGAGTTAGTGAATACTCTCCAGGCTGTGAAGCTATGCCGTGGGATGTGATGAAGAAGACAATGGAGTTTATGCCAAGGGGTGGCGGTACCATGAATCTTAACAAAATCCCAAGCAGCCTTGGCGGAGAAAATCTTGGAAGAAGAGGGCATCCAAATTAAGATTTAGAACCAATGATGCTAGAATTAAGATTTTGTGCATTGATAATGGAAGGAGTATGTGGATGGCTCTTTTTAGTCTTATTTGGCACATCACGGTATTGTCCATCCGATTAGTTTTGTTGACACCCGAACACAGAATGGTGTAGCTGAAAGGAAGAACAGACAGGTCCCTTAAATTTGAGATGCATGTCCCAGTGAATACTGGAGTGAGGCAGTCTTTGCTGTTGCATACCTTATTAATTGGATGCCATCATGGGTCTTGGAATCCTGTTGTCCTCTTAAGGTGCTTACTGGATCTACCTCCTTTGTGGCTCCTTCCAAGGTACTTGGCTATGCTTGTTTTGCTTGAAATCAACACTTCTATGGAAAATTCGATCCAAGGGGTCTTCGTTGTATTTTTCTTGGGTACTCTGCCACATAGAAAGGGTACAGATGTTATTGCTGGCTTCTTGTTGCATGCTGGTCAAGATGGATGTGGTGTTTCATGAGATAGAGGCCTATTATCTTGTTGGCACCTCTTCAGGTGGAATCTGCTACTGTACGAGAAGATGAGCCAATGGTTGTTTCTCTTGATCGCAATCTCTTTTTTCATTAGGAATAAGAGACCGTGGGTGAGAAGGGGATGATGCTAGATAGTTCTATTCGGGGGAGCCGAAATCTGCTTAGAAGGAGCCATATCAGGTGTATTTTCGTCAAAAGAAGAAAGACACCATTACCACTGTACCTAGCCAATCGTCCTCTAATCTAGAGTCCAACATCTCGTCCGGTAACCTCTTCCCGTTTAGTGATCCTTCTATTGATCTCCCTATTGCTGTCTATAAAGGAAATAGGACCTACACACAACATTCTTTCTCCAATGTCGTGTCTTATAATTCCAAATCTCCTTTTTATCGTGTTTCTTTTTTCTTCTTTGTCGTTTGTTTCTAGTCCTCAAAACTGAGAGGAAGCTTTTGCAAAACCGCAGTGGAAAGATGCTATGGACGAAGAAATGAGGGCACTTGGGAAAAATGACATGTGAGACTTGGTGGCTCTTCTACCACTTAAGAAGCCAGTGGGATGCAAATGGGTGTTTACAATGAAACAAAATGTGGATGGAACTATGGACAAGTACAAAGCTAGATTGGTGGCCAAAGGATTTACCCAAACTTTGGTGGATTTGCTGGCTATGACAATTCTACTGGGGTTGAAATTTTTGTATCTACCATCATGAGGGAATAATTTGTAATGCCTGATCTACTTCTGCAGTTTTAGAGTCCTCCCAAAAGGCTGGGGGGGTGGGGAGGTGGATGAAAGCATTCGTCTGCAATGGTTGCTTTTGATGCCTCGCAAATTCAAGATGTACTTAGGCTTGATAAACTGCTGCAAGTTTTTTCCAAACTACTTGGCAAGTAACTGGTCTTGCTTTGCTGGAATTCAATTGATCAAACATTTGTCCAGGGAGAGAGCTACTTAAAAAAATCCCAGCTAGGATTTAAGCTAAGATATGAACCAGAACTCATATGTGGTTGGCTTTCACAATTCTGACGCATTGTTCTTCAACCTAAGATGAAAAGATGGAAGCTCGTATTAGCAAAAATCCAATGTTTAAATCTGCTGGAACATGAATTCTGTTGTTGATTGTTGGAAAAAGAATGGTCTATTTAGCATTTTTCATTTGCATGTGGTGAGCCCCATTTTGTGTAAAAATTAATGAATTTTCCCCGTCTATGCCTTGATAAATTGTAATTTAAGTCATTCTGGGAAGTTAAATCCAGAAAACATGCTCTTTTATTTCTGTTTTCACTGTTGTATAACAATTAAGAGGCCATCTTTCTGAATTGTTAAGTACAGGAAAACAATTGTTTCAGTTTATCTTGATAATTTTCTTGGTTCTCTCATCTATTTCAAGATTTATGAGTGCACTATATTTGTCTATCTGAAGTAATTTCCCCCCCCCCTCTACTCTAGGTCCATGTTGAGGTTGCTTGATGTTTTGGTACAACTTGATCATCTAAAGAATGCAAAAGCAAGCATACCAAATGATTTTTCTTGGTATAAGAGGTATGGCTATCATGTTTAGTTTATTTATGTTCTATCTTATGGGATGATACTTACCTTTAAGGTGCCAGCTAGCGCAACTGTAAGGACCTAGCGTAGCTGTTGCCAGGCCTTGGGACCAAATCCCTCCTTCACCTTGGGGGTTGATTTTTTTTTTTTTTTTTGGTGGTTGGGGGGGGGGGGGGTGGTGTGTGTAAAGGGTGGTGTTCTCATTGTATTTCCAATTGCCAGTTTGCCACAATCGTGGTAGCAAACCACACACCCCCACCCCCACCCCCCCCACAAAAAAACCTGATGCTTACCTTCTGCTGTGCACCTTGTGTGATGGCAAAACAGTATGACTTGCATATTCCTTTTGTCTATCATATTTTTAGTTGTATGGATAGATAACCCTGGGGAAGTCTTGTAATGCAACATATTTGTTGTTTTTATTTTTATGTTTATATATATATATATGTGTGTGTGTGTGTGTGTGTGTGACATTTCCTGGCTTCTTACTTGGAGTTGATAATTTATTTTTGATGGCTCTTTATTTTAGTTTCCATTGGATTTTGAGGATTTCTTCTCTCAAATCTAAGGAGGCCATTATGGGTAGAAGCTTTCCTTCTTTCTGCTAGGCCATAATGTTGAGAGTTGATGGCCTTGGCATGGCCTCACATTCTTGATCTGATTTTGTTGTAACTAGGTTGTGTTGCTAATTTGCTTTAAATTTGTTAGAATGGGTGTATCTTGGTTGGGGGTCCATGGACATCCATACCGTTGGATTGTGTGCTTGACTAAGTAGTTTAGATTAGGTTCTTATTGATTCTCATTTTCTTGTAATTAGGTTTCAGTTTCTATTGTAATTAGACTTTACTATTAGCTAGGTAATAATTCAATTCCCGCTGTACCTCTGTTTTTGCTTTAATATAAAGGAATTCAGCTGGTACGATAAAACTCACTGAGTCTACTGCCCAGCTCTCTCTCTTTCCTTTGGTTCTCATCTTCTTCTTTTCCTTCTATTCTCCATCTCTCTTTCTCTCTACTGGTTCTCTTAGTCTAAGTTGCTGATATATATTTTTATCACATGGTATCAAAGCGCTTCTGATAGCTTGTATCAACACAAGATTCTGGTTTTCAAGGTCTCCAAGGTTTGTGGTTGAAGGTTGCAGCAACCTATGCTGCTTATATCTCTTTTTCCATCCTAGTTATGGTGATATGAGGATATACTAGGGCCTCTACTATCTTTCTTATTGGTTTGCATTTAGTGATCAATGAACCGAGATACACCCACTCTAACAATATTATAACTTAAGTCAGTTGGATCCTTGTAATAATTTGTGTTCCCTCTTAGATGAAACTCTTGGAGTTCCTTTTGAGTTACTTTCCCTGTTCAATTGTGAGAATGTCTATAATATCTTCTGATAATAGTTAAACCTTCTTGTTTTCTAGATGGTATATTAATACGCATTCATATTTATCTACTAATTATGCACTCCAGTTAAAAAAAGAAGGGGGGGGGGATTTTGTTTGGTTGAAATGAAGACTTCAAACTTTATGATTCTTTCGAGCCAATTGAGTATCTTTGGGTTTTTTTTTGGTATGTGCTAAGCATATGAAAGAATGAATTCATGTCATTATTATTTTCTATTTTCTTAGACATTCAGTCACAAGTCTGCGCCTGTGTGGAGCTTTCCGTAACTTAAACCTTTTCACTATCCAGAAGCTTTGTTAACCTTCACTTAAAGATTACTGTCCCCTTCCAAATGTGAACTACTATTTCTTTTTTTCTTTTCTTGGAAACAGTCCACCAGAATCTGTTTCATCGTGGAGACATGAACCATTTAGACTGCAGTCCTATGATTTCACCCTTTGATGATGTCATTTTGCTGGTTAATCAGCTCAGTTGCAACATGATTTGAATGATGGTTATAGTTCTAGAAAGTCTTTTGCATCAAACTGCATAAGTAATGGCTTGTCCGGCAGTTGATGTGTATTTTTTGTGCTTCATTAATATTTTATGCCTTTGACCACTTCTCAATTTCTTAGGACTTTTACTCAAGTCAGTGTTCAGTGGCAAGATACTGATTCAATGAGGGAGGAGTTAGATGATTTACAGGTTTGTTAGTTTGAATTTTCTTGTTCGTTATGGCAGTGAAAGTCTGAAACTATAATGGATGCTTATAGGCTTATAGCTTATCTTAGTTTTGAAGCGTTCTCATGCCAAGTGTTCTCACCAGTGTCATGCTTTATTTTGTTGGCAGATTTTCTTAAGCACCAGATGGGCTATTTTACTGAACTTGCAGGTTGAGATGTTCCGTGTAAATACGTATCCTGTATCTATACAGTTCTATTTCCTTTGAGGCATGGTTATTGGAAGCATTCGTATCAGACTAATGCATTTTGGTTTGACATTTCTTCACATTTATTATAGACTGTTATTACATACTTTCATAAGACCAAAATGAAAAAATGAATGCAGTGGATTTCATAGCATTCTTGTAGTCTGGACTCTATGGAGTTTGTTGTCCATCTTGTGGTCCTTAACTCAGAGATAGTGTAGAAGACGTTCTTCAAGTCCTTATAGTATTTTGTGTTGAATCTCTAGAGTTGGATTTTGCTCTACTGTTTCCAGAACGCCATCTTCTCCTACGTGTCTTGCCTGTTCTTGTCGTTCTAGCAACATCATCAGATAAAGACAGTGAATCATTGTACAAAAGAGTGAAAATCAATCGACTCATCAATATATTCAAGGTATGTTCATTCGTTGTTAACTATTTTTACTTTTTATTAAATTCCAATAGTTCATGGTCAAGAATTTGTTGGTTCGTCTTCATGATTTTTTTCTATCAATTTTGCAGAATGATCCTGTTATTCCTGCATTCCCAGATCTTCATCTTTCTCCTGCAGCGATGTTGAAAGAGCTGTCGATGTACTTCCAAAAATTCTCAAGCCAAACTCGTCTTCTCACTCTCCCAGCACCACATGAACTCCCAGCTCGTGAGACACAAGAATATCCTTTACTTTCTTATGTTGTTGACAGAAAGCATCTCTGGTACTTTGTCTGCCTTTGTTGATTTATTAGGGTGCACTTTCTTATTGATCTTAAATGATGTGTGATTAATGTTGCAACAAACAGTCTCTATTTGAAATTAGAAAGGGAATAGACCTTGAGAAAAAGAAACTTACATGCATAAGATGGAAGATATCCTTGCTTATGTTAGTATGTTCGCAACCAAGGTATCCTCTCTTTGCACACTCATACTAAAAAACACCTTCAGTTATCAGAATTTTATTGGCTTGTGGGTCTTGATGCATCAGAAAGTGTGATTAACTGCATTCTGTGGAAGCTCACGGCCCCTTTGTATTGGAAGCATGGTACAAGGTTTTGACTCACGAAACCAACCAAAATATTTTGGTTTTGCAGGCTGTTGAAGTGGAACAGCCTGTGATATTGAAGGATTGCAATGTCTTAAAGTTAGGATAAGTATGCCACGTCGTATTTGTGAAGGTGTACTACCTAGCCTCTCACTACCTTCCGTAATTGACTCCCTTTGTACTGCATATCTACATTATAAATAAGAGTGGCCTCTGTCATATTTGACAAGCCAAAGCATTCTCTAATTCTCTGGTTATCAACTTGGTATTAGAGCCCAGTACCTTGGGTATTATTTTATTTTATTTTATTTTAAAAATCCACTACCAGTAGGTTCAACATCTCAAGTAACTGAGGCTTTGGCCTCCCTGGTCAAGCATGCTAGACAGAACATGCCTCAAGGTATGTCGTGCCATGCGGCCCACGCCTGACTCGCTGACCACTGCCTAACCCCGCTGATCTTGCGTGGCGCCTCCGCCTAGCCTTCGCTCTTCCCCCTGCCCTCGCATTACTGCCTGGTTCTTCGGAAGCCCAATGCCGATGCCCCCTGCCTTGCACTGATTCCCGCTGGCCCCTGCCAGCCTTTGCCAGCCTCGCCACTGGCCCTGCCTCCTGCCAGCCTCTTGCATTGGCCACTGCTGATCCACCAATCTTCATTTTGTAAGTTTGTTTACCGCACCCATTTCTTAATTGTATTGATACAAAGGCTCTATGATGGAGAGTAGCATAGTGGTACCTCCATAGGAGGATTTGGTGGTAGTGAAGTGTGCCATGTTGGGACTCATAACCCATCCCTCCAACCGGGTCTGGCAAAGTTGAATGGGACCAATTACCTTGCCTGGTCAAGTGCCTCTCCTACTTTATGTGGCAATCAATTCTTGGGGTACTTGACGGGTGACACTCCGATGCCAGCTGAGGCCTCTGCCAAAAATGCTTGGTTGGCTAATGATGCCCTTATTATCTCTTTGCTGTTGAACTCGATGGAGCCCTTATGTTCAACAAACATAAGCACAGTCTAGTAGTATCACCCAGATTCATCTCTCTCCCTGCCTACTGCTCTGCCCTTACCACTCTTTGGCAATAGCTAGATTTCTATCACCTTGTTCCAATGGCCTGCACTGATGATGTTACCGCATTTAAAATGGATTGTGAGCTGGAAAGGGTCTATGCTTTCTCACTAGCTTGAATCCGTAATATTTCAAATTCATATTCAACTCCTAGGCAGGGGCAGTTCCCACTCTCATATAGGCCTATAACTTGGTTCAGCATGAATAATGTCCCCGGTCTGTTATGTTGCCTACTATGGTCCTTGATCGATCAACAGTTGTAACCACTGAACAAGTCACTCCGGCCATGGACCGTTCTAGGTCCTCCACTAAACCTGGACCTCCTGTTTGGGAACCCATCAAGTGTGACTATTGTGGCAAGCCTTGACAGGCCGACACACTCGTGAAACGGGCTGGAAACTTCATGATCGTCCTAAAGGAGGGTGTGGTGGGAAAAACGGCTCTATATGCTACCATGTACATCTCTAGGAGGCTGCTAACAATTCTCAACCACCTATCTATGCCTTTGGGGCCCCTTTTTTTGAGTCAGTTGTTTGCTTTCCAGTTCATGATGTTGCAGCTTGGTACAACTTCCTTTACTTCAACTCCTTCCACTGCACCTACCTCTCACGTTGCCTAGTCAGGTTTATTCTATGTCTCTTTTAATTAATTAGTTCTGGTTCCTCATGTCTCCTTGACTCATGAGCCTCAGATTGTAGGACTAGTTCCTTAGAATTGTTTCGGTCATGTCTTCCTTGTTCGGGTAACGATAAGTCCGAGTTGCAGTGGATTCTTATCGTCTATTTCTGGGAAGGTTTTGTTAATTGCCCTCATACCATATCCTTGTCCTGTGTTCTTTATGTGCCTATTCTCTACTCTTATTTGCTTTCTATTTATCGTCTCATTGTTGAACTAAATTATTGTGTTATGTTCTATTCCACACTCACTGTGTTCTTTGGGATCTGGTGAAGGGGGCATCAATTGGATATGTTGCAGACTTGCAGTACGTTATGGGTTGTACTATCTGGATCCACATCTTACTGCTATGCCTCTGAAGGATTCTGCTCATACTCTTCAGTCTTCAGGCAGACAGTGCTCTTCAGCAACTGCATTAGTGGCACCATCGTCTTTGTCTTCTATCCATTCGTATAATAGGATGGTGCATATATATCTTTAATGCCCAACTTGCGTACAATAGGATGAAACACCTTACAATGTAAACCTTCGTAAACACATTAGCTAATTACATCTATTGGTCGGGAGTGTTCCAGCTGCCCAAATCTACCATCAAATCTATTGAATCCCTCTTCTGCTCATTCCTGTGGAAATGTTCAAATTCCCCCAAATTCGTTCACCCCCTCCGCTGGTCCTCCATTTGCCTCCCAAAGTCGGAAGGTGGCCTTGGACTTAGGAGAATCAAAGATGCCAACTCCGCTTCCATCCTTAAGCTGGTTTGTTTCCGAAAAACCAAGCATATGGGTCTGTTGGGACCACCACCCGCAATCCTAATTCCTCTTGGGTTTGGCGTAAGATTCTTCTTGCCAGGCCCCTTGCCATATCTGCCATTTGCTCTCGCATGGACCACCAACTCCTTTTGGCTTGACAACTGGCACCCTGCTGGTGTCCTATCTTCGATCATGGAGAACCGCCTTGTTTACTCCTTTGGTATTCCTAGGGCCTCTATGGTGTCCTTCAATCATCTCCCTTGCCTCTTGGTCCCCTCTCCCAACACCCCCTCTCTTGATACTATATGGCATTTGCTTTCCTCCCTTACTGCCCCTTCCTCCAGAGCCGACCAAACCATCTAGACTCCATCCTCCTCGGGCTCCTCCTCCACTGCCTCGGCTTGGAACCTCATCCGCTCCCCTTCCCCTTGCGTTCCCTGGAACAAAATTGTCTGGTTCAAAGCCCACATCACGCGCCACAATTTCACTGTTTGGAGAGCTCTCTCCAACTGCCTCCCGACCCAATCCTTCCTCAGCTTCCGTCATATCCCTACCCCCCCCACCTGCTGCCTCTGTTGGAATGTCCAGGAAGACACCACCCACCTATTCTTCGACTGTCTTTTCTCCTCCTACATCTGGAAGCTATTCCTATCCAAATGCTGGCCTACCCGGAGAACCCCCTCACCCTACCAAGAGAATAGCTTTGGATTGATATGACATTTTCTGACTCTTCCATTTGCGACACCTCTGGGAAACTTGCTTTTGGAGCAACTATCAGCCATATTTGGATGCAACACAACCTTCGTAGATGGACTTCCAACTCCAGATATCTTGACTGGATTTGGAAGGCCATCTACTTCGATGTCTCCTCCAAACTTGGTTCTCTCCCCCATCACCCAGTAAGTGACTTCCCAAGGAATAGGATTTCTGTTGGCTCCTAGGGGCTTTCTCTGTCAATTCTAGCTCCCCCTTCCCCTGCCCTCTAGGGATGTATCCCCTACCTCTGGCTTTGTATATCCCTCCCCCCTTTTTTCCCTTATATTTAATTTATATATTCATCCAAAAAAAATAAAAAAGAAAAAAAAAGCTAACTAATTCTCAGAGGTGATAAAGAAATGAAAATTGAGCCTTGCTCAAGCTTCTCCTTGACGAAGTGTCTGTCAATCTCAATATGCGTGCTTTTGTCAAGATGGAACGGGTTATGAGTTGTTGCTGCCTTGTTATCACAAATAGTCTCATAGGCTCATCAGTAGTGACCCTGAGATCACAAAGTAATACCTTGAGCCATATGAGTTCACAAACACCTTATTTTAATGCTCAGTGTTCTGCTGCTTCAACACTAGATCTAGAAACTATTGGTTCTTACTCCTCCAGGTTACTAGATTTCGTCAAAAAATGAGCAATATCTTGAAATAGAACACTGATCATCAGCGAAACTAGCTCCACTCAGTATCAGTGAAGGCTTCTAGCTTTAGATTGCCTTTGTTGGAGAATAAGATTCCTTTTCTAGGAGGACAAGGAACCGACTAAAAATCCCTATAGCATATGCCAGGCCGGGTATGGGAGAGGTATATCAGTCTACCAAAAAGTCTCTAATAAACAAGTGTCTACAAGATTTCTGTATCTACTAGATCACCACCCTTGTTGCTGAGATGATGGTTGACCTCGATAGGAGATTCTACTAGTTTGCATTTGAGTATTCCTTTCTCACTAAAAAAGTATAGAATATACTTCCTTTTGGAGATAAAGATGCCCCGGCTTGATTAGACAACTTTCATTCCTAGGAATTATTTGAGTGGTCCTAAATCCTTAATTTCGAACTCATTGGCTCATAGTTGTCAAGACGCTGCCTTGGTGTCTATGCGATTGCCGCCTTAGTGCAAGGCTGTGGTTTGGCACTTATTTATGCCAAATATCATTTAAGCAAATGATTCATTTACTTAAAGTATTATTTATAAGTTAGCAAATACCCCCTATTTGAATTCTTTAAAAATAGTTTCAAATTCAAATTTCAGAAGATTAAAATGTCAACACCCATAGCCCAAGAACGAAAGCTGGATTTTTGGTTTTAGGGGTGATTTTCAACTTTGAAATGCTGAGGTTTTTCTCAATTTTAAAAATTTCATAAATATAATCATGGTGTACATTGCTAAAAATCAGAAGTGCGGTGAAATAATCTTTTGTTTTGATGTCCATAGAATTATTTTCATTCAGGAGATTTTAACATCATCCACATACTTTAAAGGAGTTTAATGATTTAAGTAGTCTTAGACTTGTTGGAGAGCTGATTTTGTGCTCTAACTATTACAAAAAGTCTCATGTAAAAATAAAATCATTTGATCATCAAACTTATTAAAGAACAAAAACATTTCTTTAAATGTTGATTTTTGATGACTTTTTTTCTTGGGTGAATAATAATGCATTGAAAGAAGGGGAGGAAAAATACAGTCCCAAGGGGGAGATTACAAACCCTATAAGGGTGACAAAAGCCCAGTAAGGACTACAACCAAGGCCCAATGGGCTTGAAGACTAAAAAACATGTCATAAACATGTCCATTACATCACAAAAGTCCACATGGACTTTGAACAAAACAAGGGATCCCAATACAAGCAAGGGCAACCAAGTCAAATCCAAGGAGGGTTTGTGAAACCCTAACAAACTATCTCTTCTCTTCATCTTTCCAGCCGACAAGGGGGGCACTGCTGGCAAAAGGGCAGCCGCGGTGGAGGGGCGCTGGCTTGCAGAGGGCCATGACCAAGCGAGCAGCTAGCCTAGCGGAGTTGACAGCCATGATGAAGGGGCGCCGACCTTGTGGAGGGCAACGGTGAAGTAATTGCTAGCTGAGCATAGCTGGCAGCCTAATTGGCTGTTGGCCATGCAGTGGGTAGCAAATCGGCACTAGCCATGCGAGCCAGGAAAATCGTGTGGCTGGCCAACTAGGGCTGGTGGCGAACGTCTGTAGGCCATGTGTGCTGGCTGGTTACCAAGCAACGGTGGAGCAAGCCGGGAGGAGCATGATGAGGACTGGCACGAGAGTAAACAACTGGGACTGGAGGTGATAGGCTGCTGACTGAGTGGGAATCCAAACTAGCTAAGAGGACTAGCGGGGATGGTGACCTACAAGGCTGGTGGCCAAGTTGCGACTCGGAACCCTGATTTGTCTTGTGCTCATCAATCAGATGAATTTTTTGAAAGAATTGTCAAGGTGTGAAAGTCGCTTCTCTCGGTACCAGTTGTTCCGCAGATGAAAGAAGCTCCAGCAGGGGATGAAGAGACAGAGAAAAGGAGGAGAGGAGGAAGAAGAGAGGGAGAGAGAATGCAAGGGAGAGGATGAGAGAAGGAGAAGGGAGGGTGAGAAGCGGGGAGGCCGGGCTGCTCCAAAGCAGCTGCTGATAAGTTGTGCTCTCCTTCACTTGGGTTTTCGAGAGCGCCTTTTGTTCTTGCTTGCCATATTCTGGTTTTTTATTGAATGCTCTATATCTGTTTTTATTTTTTAATTAATTAATTAATTTTTTGATGACTTGATATGACTTAATGTTGATTTTTGATGACTTGATGCGGTTTAATGTTGATTTTTTTATGACTTGATGTGGCTTAATGTTGATTTTGTATGATATAAGGTATATGTAGCATACTAAATAATTTTAGAAAAGAGGGGGAAATAAATAATAACACTTGGTCGCATTGGTCCCTAAACGCTTAGGCACCCCTCTGCCACCTTGGGCTGCCTTGACAACTCTATATTGGTTAATTGAGATTTTACTTGGAAATTTTTGCATCATCACTGCCTGCCACCACTATAACATACACAATGAGAGCAGTAACCTTACTATCCTCACGCTTGACAAACAAGGTGTGATTAGCTTGACTTTGGTTGTAGCCAAATTTCTGCATTGTCTTTGGGATCCGACCAAACCAAGCATGTGGAGACTGTTTCAGACCATAGAGAGGTTTCTGTAAATGGCACACTTTCTCAGTGGTTGATGATGATGCAAAACCTGGAGGAATGTCCATGTAAACTTCTTCCAAATTTTCATTTAGGAAGGCTTTTTTTACATTTAACTATTGGAGATTCCATCCATGAATAGTAACACATGATAGCAAAGCACGAACTAAGTTCATATTGGCGACATGGGTGAAAGTGTCCTGATAGTCAATCAATGCCATAGGTTTGATTGAAGCCCTTAGCAACCAACCTTGCCTTGTACCTCTCAATGGTTCCATTTGCCTTATGCTTTATGGTAACCGCCATTTTTACATCCCATTGGCTTCTTTCCCTCTAGACAGGGAGCAAGCTTCTAAGTACCGTTCTTCCTTAGAGACTGCATTTCCTTTTCCATAGCACCCTTCCACTTAGAATTAGACATAGCATCTTTCCATCCATGCGGAATAGAAACAGAAGATAGAGAGGAAACAAAGGATCGATAGGATGGGGTTAAACGGGATGTTTAGTACATGCTCTAACTCCTTTCCTATTAGCAAGAGGAACATCTGTGCCATCAATAACAATCAGAGGATCCTTGCTACTTGATTGAGATGAAGGAGGTGGATCAGGGAGTACCAATTGACATGGTACGTCGGTTGTGGGTTGCTTTGTCCGATCCTTCCGTCGTGAGTATGTGAGCAACTCTCGTTTTTGTAATTCTGATATAAGAATATGCTCCCCCTTACCAGTATCTTCTAGAGGTTTCTCACCCTCAATCTGAACAGTGTCAGTAACAAAAGTGCTTGAAGGAATCTCTAGAATAATATTCTTCCTCTCAAGAGATGATTGGTAGTAGGGTTCAGATTCATGTAAGGTAACATCCATGGTAACAAAGAGACGACGAGAGGGAGGATGGTAGCACTTGCAATCCTTCTGGGCGGCAAAGTATCCAAGGAAGATACAACGAAAATCCTGAGTATCAAGTTTAGACCTGAAGGGGGTGGATTTGTGAGCATAAGAGACACAACCAAACTCTCAAGGAGGAAGGTGGGATGCAAGGGAGGGATCTAGAAGACGGCTAACTGGGGTTTGAAAGTCCAAAACGCTGGATGGAACCTTGTTGATGAGATAGGCTGTAGTGAGGACATCATACCTCTAACAAAATTTTGGAACATTCGTAGTAAATAGAATAGAGTGGGTTATGTCAAGAAGATGCGGTTCTTCCACTCAGGAATCCCATTTTGTTTTGGAGTGCAGTCTTGTAAATGATACCATGCTCATTTAGATACTGACGAAAACTAGTATCAATGTATTCTGTACCATAATCACTTCGAAGGGATCCGAACCATGGCTACAAATTGTGTCCGGATCATGGTAAGGAACGGAAAACAGTAAAGGTGTCAGATCTATTCCAAAGAAGATTAATTCAGGTTAGGCAAGTCACAAGTGTAGTTATCAATAAAAGAAGGGGAAGTGTTTCCTGTTGGGGAGTACATTTCCTACGTGTGCGTGAGGGCCAATGGGAGTGCATGAGGAAGCATCCACAGAGATGTCATTTTCCATTTCATGGGAGGTGGGCTGGTCGTTTCACCCTTACATGTGTCTAGGTGCAAGGGCCTCACTTCCCCCCCCATAAACCTTTTTCCCATAAAAGAAATAAACCATTTGAAACCATCCCGAGTTACAATGCGAAAGGTCCCCCAAACTTCAGAGTGAATAACAGAGAAAGGAGTTTCACTTTTATTCAAAGTCGGGGAATAAGAAAAGTGAGTATATTTAGCTAACTCTCAAGTTTCATAGTGAAATTTGTCTAGAGTACAATCCTTTCTTGAAGAAGGAAACATTAAATCTAAAGTGCTAAATGACCAAGACATTGGTGCCATTAGTGCACTTACTGGAGAACACTGTCGGTCTGAAGAGTATGAGCAGAAAGCGATGGAGGCATAACAGTAAGATAATACAGCTCGTCTCGAACCCTACCTTATCCAATCATTGCTCTCGTCACCAGATCTTGAAATGACAGTGGGTAGAATAAATGAGACGCAACAATCGATAATGGAAAGAAAGTTAGCTAAAAAATTAGGAACATATAGAATAAAAGACAAGGATATAGTAGGAGAACATTTAACTTAACCTTTACCAGAAATGATGATTAGGATCCATCGTCTACAAGAACTTTGTCCTTACCCGAACAATGAGGTATGAACAAAATTGGTCAGAGGAACTAGTCATAAGGTCTGAAGCTCCTGAATCAAGGAGCCAGGAAGGTCTAGAACTGGAAGAGACAAAGAAAAATTATTGATGGGAAAAATGAGAAGCAGGGATGGTGCTAGGTGCAGCCGTGCAGAGGAAGTAGTCGAAGTTGAGACATCATGTGCTGAAGGGCTTGTAACTGATCCGAAGAGAAAGGCATTGTAGATGCAGAGGCAGGTACAGGCGGAGCAGGTCGAAGGAGAGAGCTATCAGTAGTTTCGGAGTGATGTGCCTGGTGGCATGTAGAACCCTGTTTCCCTCCACGGCCTCCTTTAGGTCGACTATGTAGTTTCCAACATCTCTCACGGGTGTGGCGGGGTTTGCTACGATAGTCACATTTGATGGGCTTTCTTGCAATGGGTGCAAACTTATTACTAGAAGAGTCCATGATTGTAGGAGTAGAAACCAGAGCCGTGTCAGTAGGAACAATAGAGGGCATCATGACAAATCGACGATGGTCTTCATGATGTAGATTATATCCCGAAAGGAGTGTAGGAACTTATCTTTGCCAAGAATCTAAATACGAATCTGATCATGCTCTGGATTTAGGCCAGTAAGAAAGTCATAGACGCCTTCATTTCCCGCTCACACTAAAATATAGTGGCATCAATAGTACAAGCTAGGGGAATTGGTTGATAAAAATGCAACTGTTGCCAAAGAGCATGTAAGGCTTCGTAATAGGCGGTTAGAGATAATTCCTTTCGAGAATTCTCGTGAACTTGATGCGGAGCTTATAAATTTGCGCATAAGTTTCTTGCGTGGCATCCCATAACACTTTTGCAGAATTCATAAGAACAAAACTAGAACTGATAGTAGATTCCATGGAATTGAGGAGAAAAGACATGATAAGGGAATCGTGGGCCAACCAAGTATTTTTTGCAGTACTTTCAGTATATAGTAGGTTCCATGTATTGAGGAGAAAAGACATGACAAGGGCATCATGGGCAAAGCATTTTTTTTTGTAGTACTTTCAATAGGCATAGGGGTGTCACCAGTCAAGTACCCTGAGAAATTACCCCGAATAGTTAGTAGACAACGCCTTGAACAAGCGAGGTAATTAGACCCATTCAGCTCTGTTGGACCTGGCTGGAGGTTTGGGTTATGACCATGAGTCCCAACACGACTCAACTCACTACCCTAAGGCCTCCCAAGGTGGTGCTAGTATTGCTACTCAGCCATAGAGTTGGAATCACAGATAAATAATGGGTTGCTGATAACTGGTAGGAATAAGAGTTGTGGGTGGTCTACCGTATCATAGAAGCAAGCACAAAAAAAGTCTCAAGATGATGGTGCAAGAGAGCAAGGAGAGAAGTGTGAGGGCCTGAGGTGTAGCCGGGGCCTAGTAGGGGCTAGTGGGAGTGAGGGAGGGGCTCATTGGTGGTGATAGGACCTGGTAGCCAGGCGGTGGAGGTGGTAGAGGCGGTATAGGTGCTGGACCTCACGGTGATGGCGACAAAGGCCACTGGGATGATTGGAAAGGGGACCAGGGGCCAGGGGGATGGTAGAATGAGGCAAGGGTTGTGAGTGGAGAGAGACAAGAGGTGTTAAGGGCCGCTAGTGGTGATCGATGGGGGCGGCAGTGGCCACTGGGGGCCAGGCGACAATGGCAGGAGGCGGCAAAGGCTGCTGGGTTAGGAGGACGGCAGCAAGGGGCTGCTGGGCGTCAATTGGCAGAAGGCGGCAAGGGCCATTGGGGGCTGGCAGTGCTGGCATGGCTGGCTTAGGGAACCTGACGGTGACTGGTGGAATCTAGTCATAGGTGGCTGGCGGTGGTGCCGTGTGGCAGTGGTGGTGTGACTTGCAGTGGTTAGTTGAGGTGAGTATCTGTCAGTAATGCTTGGTGCAACATATGTTGGAGCATGTTCAATCTACTATGGTTGATCAGTGAGGCCGGAGCCTCGAGAACTCGTGATGGTGACCCTACTGGTGGCGGGAAAAAAAAAAGAAAAAAACTGTTAAAGGTTTCGGGGCTTTGATACGAAGTTGAATACCAGAATTTGGGAGAATGATTTGGCTTGCCTCGAATGACAGAGGCCGCCTTTGTTTATAGATGGGAGAAGGGATTACAAATAGGGAATGTTCAGTAAGGATGAGTCACACTCCTTATCCTAACATACACACACGGAATCTAGGCACATTAAAATAAATAATGTGTGTAATAGACCATATTAGAGAATGCGTCCTATGTACACTACCAACCTAGGGTCCAAAGTCAAACTACCATTTTGGGTGTGATTTTTTAAATCTAAGGTTCCACTATGTTTAGAGAGCCTAAAATAGGGTGTCCTAGAAGTTTCAGGTTGTAATTTGGCTATTTGTCCCTCGAAACCGACCACCAAAACTTGTAGAAAGAAATATACAGGTTCAACCGCAACTTCGGTTTCTAGCCTGGTTGAAACCAGGCTTGAAACCGAATCCTGGAACCTTGATTAGAATAAGGTACAAGTGGAGATAGCAAGTTTTGATCCACTGCCTAATTATAACTGTATTTTTTCTAAAGCCCTCAATATAAGTTCATTGAATTTATTATTGGGTGCTTGGTAGTGGGGCTTTAAGGTACAGGTGTAAAGCCGTACAAGGCACAATGTGGCACACTTGATGCTTTTTGGGTGCTGTTATGAGACATAGATGACATTGGAAGCATGGAGTATACACATTACACTTATAGCGATGCTGGAAGATTCTCTATTGTCCTAAATATCTGTGGAAGGTAACTTTGCACCTATCTGGTTATCCTGTCTCATTCTGATGCTTTAAATCTTCGTCACACAATAATTCTATGAGAATGAACTCTGGTTTTCTGACCCTTTTGTACTCTGTCCTGTATGTCATCCGACTAAGTAATGACAAGTGGTCCAATTAGCTCCAAACAAGTATACATTCTGTGGTTGAAATATAATAGGTTGTGTCCCGAAGAATCTTTCAAATTGAGGACCTTGACATATTCACTTATCAGAGACATTATTTTATTGTCAATCACATTGGAGCTATACGTGCTGAGCATGATGATTTTGCTGTTCGTTTTGCTTCATCCGTGAACCAGGTACTCAATTATCCTGGTTGGTCTATCCTGGTCAGCTCTTTTTCAATGCAAATTGCCCTGCTTTCATATACTAAGAGAATCTCACCTTCTTATTGATATATAGAGTTCCATTTTACTGTACTGAAAGATTATCAATAGGTTTGAAATTTCGGGTTTCAACCCCATTTCGTCCTCTTGGGAAATCGAACCATGAATTTTAGATGAATAATGACATATATACTCGGGGTAAGTTTAAAACTGGGTCACTTCATAATTTTAATTCAAGAGTGGCCTTTCTGTTTACCCTTTTATGTGCAGATTATATCTCTGAAATCAACAGATGGTGCAGACATAGAGTGGTGCAAGGAAGTGAAGGGAAATATGTATGATATGGTTGTTGAAGGTATTCAGCTTCTAAGCAAATGGACTGCACGCATTTGGGAACAGGGTGCATGGAAATTCTCTCGTCCCTGTAAAGATGCAATTCCTGCAGAAACTCATGGGAGTTCTGCATCATTTTCTGACTATGAGAAGGTATCACTATGTATTTTTTTTTCATTTTCAATGGTAACATTTCAGCATGAATTTCCTCGTCTTCTGTCACTCTTAATTAAGGGAACAAGAGAGTGAGAGGGGAAATCTACAAGGCCTATCTGTTAAATCAGTCATTAATGTGGCCTTCCAGTGAAATTGGACCTATGTGATCTGGATATTAATACCAGGACTGGGTTACCCCTGTAATTTCTATTGAATGTTAGTTTCACAAAGCCTTCAGGTTCCCATGGGGATGGGATTATCTAAGGGGGCACAATAAACATCTTAAAGATCGTTATGGAGTGCCAAACCCAGACCAAAGCTATTAAAGTCCTTGGGACTAGCTCCAATCATCTTAAACATAGTTGAGAAATATCATAAAATTTCATAGCAGAAGAGCAATATAGAAATGGATGGCCAACTAGTTCATATCCTTCTTGCAAGGGACAGACATGGAGGGGGAACTCCGTAGGTGTCTTCTCCAATACATATCACAAGTAGAAGACCTATATGAACTATTTCCAGACCAAATGCCTTATATTTCACTTCAGTGGGACCCAAATCTTCAACAATACCTTCTAATGGAATGAAATTGTAGTGGACTATAAGTTCTTGTTATCTGTCATGGTTTCCTTGCAGAAACAATAAAAAAAGATTTTGACTGCAAAGATTCCATCAAGGGTGGAAAATTTTCTCTGAAACTTTCTCTTTACAGGTTCTTAACGTTGGATCAATTTTTATTATTTTATTTTGTATAGGTGCTTAGGGTTAGCAAGTTGATATAATTTATTTCAGGGGAAGAGGCTCCAGGTCTTATATATATGAGGGGAAGAGACTCCATGTACCTCTTATATGAGGGTTTATTTTTTGTCTTCTTAGTAGTGTAACCTGCTGGGTGGAAGATTATGTTATTGAATGGCTTGTTACTAATTTGAATCCGAGGGGTAGAATCTTCTGGTGACTGATACCTTATGTGTTCATATCGGGTATTTCGGAAGGAAGCAATGGGTGATTGTTTGAGGGACCTTGGTGCAATGGTAAAGTTGCCCATTGTGACCAAGTGGTCATGGGTATGAGTCCGGAAACAGCCTTGTGAAGTGGGGTTAAGGCTGTGTTACCTGTGTATATTCTGACACTCCCCAGACCCTGCAGTGGCGGGAGCCTCTTGCACTGGGTATGCCATTTTTAGATATCAATATATAATGATGTGAATGTGATGTTTCTTTGTGTGGAGAAAAAAGTTACAAAGTTACAGGGGTTGGCTGGTACCTTGCTGAGCTCATTTTGCTGATAAATATCTGCTGTTAATATGATGTGTCTTTGTAAATAGAAAAATGATTTTCAAAAGTATGGATCTATTCGTAGAGATTTGTACTGCATTACTGATGTCTTTCTGTTGCTCCCTCCCCTCACCCTCCCCCTCCCCCTCCCCCCCCACCCCCCTAAGAAAAAAAAAAAAAAAGAAAAGGAAAAAGAGAGAAAAAAAGAAAAAAGAAAGAGAAGAAGACCTCATTAGCTTCCATGGCTGGCACTCTTTTATCCTGGAAGCCCTTAGAGATCAAGACATCCCGAAGAGTGTTCAAAAGATTTTGAGCAACTTTGGCCTCAGTTTCTCTGAAAGCCCTCCTGAGGTGTAGGCTCCAACAGATAATGGGCTGGGAGATGACATAACATGAGTACACTTATCCTCACAACCAGAGATAGATACAATGTTGGAATCTAAGGAGACTCATTTCACCACATGGAGTGCATTCTCTAACAACCAGTAACTTGCATTAATGAAAGGAACAGGCCTAGTTACACCTTGGTTGAACATTAACTATAATGATGCAATGTAAGACATATATCCGAAAATTTCCCTCCAATACATGAGATAATATGTTTTAGGTTTAAAGACAGGTAGCAGAGACCAGATCGGAGGTTGCCAGTCCTGATCCAATTCGGCTGATCCAGCCTGATCTTTGACTGATTTCTGCAGGTATCTGTTGGATCATTGACCCCTGATCCTGATCCCTTCCATCCTATAGGCCAGATCCGATCACAGTACTTAAAACTATATTTTTAACTATTTGGCCAGCTTGGTACAATGAAACCTCTTTTTTGCTTGCCTCATCTCTTCTTCTATCTGGAAAGGTATCGTAAGTTAATGTTGGCCAAAGAGCAGGACGATTCTCCCTTTGCAAGGGGAATGGACTTCTGCTGGCAAATCGTTTTACGATATTGTAGGCAAGCTAGCCTTTGTAGCTGCCATAAACCACATTTGGGTAGAATTTAATTTCAGGAAATGGTCCTCCAGCTCCAGATCATTCCAGCAGATTATGGACTCCACCTCGTTGAGGTCGGAAGCAAGTTGTCTTCGCCTCTTCGGCCCCCTCCATTTGTTGTAACTCCCCAAGGAACAATCATATTGTTGTATCCTGGAGATTGCCCCTCTCCATCCTGCAGACCTCCATTTTTTGCCCCCTGTTGTAATTTCTCCCTTGCTCCTTTTGGGGCTTCTTCGTCTTCTGCACTTTGGTAATGAAGCATTTATTCACCAAAAAATAATAATAACGCACTTCATAGTCTCTCTTTTCTAAACCATTAGGATAAAAGAACTGCACTCCATTATTTTTTTGCCCCTTCTTTCTATACTTATTTAATAAATGAAATTCAGTCTGCTTGCTTTTTTAAATATTTGGCTTTAATTTCCCCTAATTCAGTCTGATGCCAATATATTCGATTCTGTCATGAATTTCAGTCTCCTTTCTACTGTTGATAGTAAATGAATTGTCTGCTTGTTGCTTTTATTTATTTATTTTTTCTCGCATTATGCTTGTGGGTGGCTTATAATTGGTAATCACATAGGTGGTTCGGTGGAATTATACTATGGAGGAAAGGAAGGCTCTGGTAGAGCTTGTTAGTTACATAAAGAGTATTGGTTCAATGATGCAGCGGTGCGACACGTTAGTTGCTGATGCTTTGTGGGAAACAATCCATGCTGAGGTCCAAGACTTTGTGCAGAACAAATTAGCCAACATGCTGCGAACTACATTTCGCAGGAAGAAGGATTTGTCTAGGTAACACATGTATCTCACCACTACAAGATTTGCGATTCATTTTTGGGTCATAATAGACATAGTGGCTATTTCAGATGAAGGAATCCGTCATAATTTGAAACAGTAGCAAGCATAGGTGTGTCAATGTGACAGAGGGCCTCACACCTATATCACAACTTGATTTAAGCCCAAAAATAAGTAGGAAAGTGCCTTAAAGTGAGTTCAAAGTCGCGAGGTAAAAAAGGCTTCTGGATTCCATCACTCAGAAATGGGATTGTTGTTGTTATATGAAACTTCCAACTCACATTTTAACCACTTCCCGTGTTTGTTTCTCCAATTTGACCAGTGAGAGGATATAGGACCTATCTACCCTCACTCATCAAAGTTTGCCACGTGGCAAGAAAAGCGAGGCTTTATGACATAATTAAGCATCACCAAGGATCATACACAAAGGCATAGAGAGTCTGGGTGAGGTGCTTAGAGATATAGCATACGAGAAATATATGAACAAAAGAAAAATAAAAGGATAAATGAAGGGATACTTTTATGACTTGACAATTAATGTCCATTTTTATGTTTCTGCAAATGCATTAGAATATGGCAGAGACATTTGCAGGGAAGAAATATGAAATCTCTAAGACACTTAATGTGCGTCTGGTTTAGTGTGATTTTCAGCTGCAGAATTCATCAGTATTAAAAATTTGAATCATGTGAACTTCTAGGATTCTTTCTGATATGCGGACACTTTCGGCGGACTGGATGGCAAATACAAGCAAGCCTGGGTCAGAGTTACAATCTTTACAACATGGAGGTGAAGAGAACAAGGGGAACTTATTTTATCCAAGGCCTGTTGCACCAACAGCTGCTCAGGTGTTCCTCTCAAGAAGTGGCTTTACTATCTGTAGTTGGATATTCATAATGCTGTCTCCCATGCACCTTGAAAACCATTTTTTTTAGATGTATGCTTGGAGCTCTGCCACCTTTTTTTAATTGTGCAATTTATGTGATGTTTTCTTTGCGGTAGTGACATGAATTTGAGATGGGATTTGCTGCATGAATGGTGTGGTGTGAAATCTATACATTACTACTATGCTAGTAGTCGGCAATTTTCTGTATCATATGCATATCTCTGTTGATGAGTATGGCCTTGCCTTGGTTCTGAGGGTCAGTTGCCAAATTCTAAATCCCTCACTGCTCAGGCGAGTTTTAGGGGCAGGTTTTTTGGTGGTTTGTCTCTTGTTTTCCTTGGATAATTCATGGTTAGTTCTCTCTCTCTCTCTCTCTCTCTCTCTCTCTCTCTCTCTCCCCCCCCCCTCCAATCTTATCTCTGTTTCTTTTTTCTTTCCACACCAGGCCTATATTCCTTTTCAAAGTAGGATTTTTTTTGGTACAAATCCATTTGCAATATGATCATGAAATGGTGCTTGATACTTACCAACAAAATTGGTGTGAGCTTTTGCCCTTTGGAGGTTTAAAAGTCCTTGATGGCGATTAGTAGTGGGTTTTACACTTTCTGGGCTTCCTATAAGTCGTGCAAACATTTGGCTGTTCGCTCACCACGGTCCATCTGTTCCAGTTTTCATTTGATGGATTTCTTTTTATTAGAAAAAGAAATTATTAGTGGGTTTCCTTAGGGGTCATATTTTGTTTATCTGAATAAACCATGTTGGACAGCAGTTCACACCATGTATTTTTTGTGCATGAGGACTTTATTTTAAATTTTGATAAAAGAATTTTTTATTGGTCTTATAAATGACTCTACCCAAAATTTATGGAAACTAGTGAGTTTGTGACTTGAGTCATGACTTCTACTATTAACCGAGTCCTGACCGGGAACCATTACCCAAAATTTAACTGAGCAGCAATTAGCAGAGATCGTGCGACCCATTCATGACGTATGTGTTAATTGAATAGTCAAGACTTTATTCAAAATTCACCCTAGCAGTATTAAGCGGAAACTGTGACATGGTGCCAATAACTCTCCTTTTTTTGGGTGAATAAATAATTCATTACCAAGCAGAAAGGGAAAAAAACTTACAGCCCCTAAGAAAAAGGGGGGGGGGGAAGCAAAACCCAAACTCGGATAGTAGGGCTATTCCTGATGGTGGAGCTGGGCAGCTCCTAGGAATTTACAATATGATAGTTTCTAGAGGAGGGATTACAAGTGGAAGAAACTTGAGAAATCTTGGCCCTGACATCGAAGGAGATGGAGCCCCAAATCTTATTAAGAGAGTGAGAATTGGAGGCCCATTTCCAATGATTTCTTTCCATTCAGATCTGATTTATTATTGTGCAAAAGGCAAGCTTTCCCACAAAAAATCACAATTAGACTTTCCCTAAAATGTCATATCCATCCAATTCCATTCTCTATGGAATGGAAGAATTCTCCTGTTTACTGGCCATCATCTGTCAAGGATCCCTTTCCAGACAGAGTTTGAAACAGTGTAGGCGAAGAAGAGTTGCTCAATATTTTCCGGCTCATTACCACAGAAGATGCACATAGGATCAGCTGGGATGCCTCTTTGGATGAGGAAAGACTGTGTAGGTAAGGAGTTAGTGAATGCTCTCCAAGCCGTGAAGCTTTGCGGGGATGTGGTGCGAGAACCATACGAGTCTGTGCCATGGAGAGGTTGAGCTATGACTCCTAACAAACTCCCAAGCAGCCTTGGCAGAGAAGAACTTTGAGATGGAAGGCATCCAAATGTAGAATCTTTGTTTTTGCCGCTGAGATGCTGGGATAACTGGAAAAGATTTACATATATCTGCAAGCTGGCTCAAGGATTGAGCTAGGGGGGACCAATTGCCAGAGGTTAAGATATCAGCCATAAGGGAAAACTTGGACAAACCCAAGTTATAGATGCTTTTGGCACTTATAGTATGGTATAGGATTCCTTTGGGGTGCCAAGGGTCGAGGCAAAGATATGTATTGGCCCCATCACCGATTTGAGAGGAGATGCTGAAGAATAGAGGGGCGAGTAGCAATGATCTTTCGCCACACCCAAGAAGCATCGGCTGTAATTTTCACTGTAAAAAAAGAATCAGACCTAAGTTGATTCGAGTACTCCCATTCAACCCATATATTTTTGTTTTTTAAGGCAATCTTATAAACCAAATTGATGATACCAGCCAAATTAACATCCTTGATCCTTCTCAAACCGAAACTCCCTTATGCTTTAGGAAATCAAACAACAACCCAGCTGATGGGGCGAAGGAATATGGAACACTCACTTCCTTTCCATAGAAAAGAGGCAAAAATTGACTCAAGCTTGGAGATGATGGATTTTGGCAACCCATAGGTACCTGACCAGTAAATGTAAGAAGCTTAAAGAACAAATCTGATGAGATTTAATCGACTGGCAAAGGATAAAAGCTTTCCTTTCCAGAGTTGAAGGCTTTTCCTAATGAGGTCAAGCATAGGAGTACAGTGATGGGCAGAGAGTCTGGCCAGAATAAGGGGGGGCCCAAGATGCTTCACCAGAAGGAGACCAATTTAGAAACTTGTTTGCTCAAGCAGGGAAGCTTTGGCAGATTCATAGATCCTAGACAAGAAGATGAGAGACTTTGCAGGACTGATACGGAGCCCAGACTTAGTAGCAAATTGCTTCAAGTAGAGCATAATGTTTTCTGAAGAAAAAGGGTCAGCTCTGGAGAAGATCGTCAAGTCATCTGCAAAAGCAAGGTGAGTAAGCTTGATAGCTTTATACTTAGGGATGGCAGAATTAAGATGCTGATCAGTGGCTGCTTGCAAACTTCTGGAAGGGACTTCCATGGCTAGGCAGAAGATGTATGGGGTTAGAGGGCATCCCTGTCTGAGTGTTTGATCCCCACAGAAGAGAAGTATCCACTTGGGCAACCATTCACCAAGATTGAGAAGCGAAGAGAAGCAATGCAGTGATATATCCAATTAGTGACAACTGGAGAGAATCCCATGTTGTTAAGGACCAAGACAATGTAATCCCATCTCAGAGAGTCAAAGGCCTTATGGATGTCAATGTTCATAAGGGCAGCAGAAAAATGAGATTTTCTATCAAAACCTCAACATTTATGGCATAGAAGAATGTTATCACATATACTTCTCCTAAGGATGAAGGCCGATTGGTTGTTGCTAACAAGAGAGTCAACCACTTGTTTGATTCTGTTTGGAAGGATTTTTGCTATGAACTTGTATAGGAGATTGGATAAGGAGATTGGTCTAAAATCATTCATAGCGTCAACTCCCTCTTTCTTAGGGGTGAAGCAAAGGAAGGTGTTATTAATCCCTTAGATCTGGCTTGTGTTAAAGAAAAAAACTTTTGACTGCCTTGATTGTGTCTTCTTTGATGAGGTCCCAAGAGGAGGAATTCCATACTAAACCTATCGGGACCAGGAGCTTTGCTTGCCTTGTGAGAGTGAATAGCAATTGTTGTCTCATCCTCAGTGGGGATAGCCGTAAACAGATTGGTCATGTTGGTTGAAATGTGTTTGTTCAAGAGACCATTTGGGATGGTGGGGGCAGGTTCAGGGGCAAGCGTAAACAGATTCTTGAAATAGTCAACAACAACACCCTTTATCTCATCCACTTTATGAACCTGATTTCCATCTGGGTAGTTAACTTGAGAATGGAGTTGAGATTGTTTCTAGCTTTCACAGATCTGTGGAAATAGACAGTATTTGAATCACCAAGCTCCAACCAATTGATCTTGGATTTGTCTCAGAAAACTCTCTTCCTGGGCAAGGAGTGTAAAGAGGTTTGCCACCTCAACTTTCTCTTCATTAGACAAAGAGGGATTAAGATGGTCAGTCTGTAGCTGAATCTGGATGGAGGAGAGCTTGTTTTTTCTATCAATAACTTAAGAAAAGATATTCCCGAAGGAGTTAGTATTCCAAACATTGAGGGCAAGACATTCCTCGGATTTTTGGCCAAGGCTAAGAGAAGGCTTGGATAGGCTTTAACCATGCTTCCTTAACAATGGTGGCATAGTCAGTATGGGAAGTCCACATGTCAAAAAATTTGAGGGGTTTAGGACCAAAGGAGGTGTCAGGTTGGATTAAAAGGGAAATAGGGCTATGATTAGAGATATTTGGGGCTTTGAAGGAAGGAAGGGAAGGCAGTGAGCCAAGCTTCATTCACAAGAACTCTGTCTAACTTACAAACATTGCGGGCCTGGCCCGTTCTTTTATTATTCCAAGAGAATTTGATTCCAAACCATACGAGGTCATCAACAACAATATCATCAATACAGGTATTTAGAGCTTCCACATTTGCAATGTCAAGGGGGTCCCTCCTTGTTTCTCATGATTAAATCTGACCACATTGAAGTCTCCACATATCCCTCAAGGGTGAGAGCCTATCTGGTTTGCAATTAGCGTAAGATCATTCCAAAGACTATCCCTGTCAGCCATGCAATTAGAGGAATAAATTGAAGCGAAAGGAGGTGGAGTTTCAGGCAATATCGGATATAGAGAGATGGAGGAATTGGATGGAAGAAGATAGGAGGGAAACATTGTGCTCGACTTTGTCCCACATGAAGAAAATGCGACCATTTGGCTGAGAAGAATAGTTGGACAGAAATAGCCAACCAGAGGCAATAGTGGAAACACTTCTGGCCATGGAGGAACCTTTGACATGGGTTTCAAGCAAGCAACCAAAGAAGGATCGAAACTCTTTGATGAGCAACTGCATAGCCGCATGCTTAGGAGAGGAGTTAAGATCCCTGGTATTCTATACCATGCCTTGAGACATTAGGCACATTTGGAGGAGGGTGAAAAATGCTCCACAGAGGAGGAGCTGAGAGTCTCAGGGATAGGCTGTAATGTAGAAATAGAATCACAAGTGATCCTAATCCCAGGCAGGACCTCAAAATCTGGCTGAATAGGGAGAAATTCGAGAACTCACAAATCATGGCTTAGGTGGAGCTGAAACTTGGAATAGATGAAGGTCCTATATGGGTCAACAAACCTTCAAAAGATGAGCCCGCTGGTTGTGAAGTTATGCTCGAAGAATGAAAAAGGAAGCTCTGCAGTAGCAGCAGCTACAGACTTGGGTTGATCTCCCTCAAAACCGTGACAATAAGACTGAAATCGATTATTCTCTTGGCTGCCTTCAAGCTGGTCTTTTGATGGAACTTCTGAACTTCAACAAACTTATTTTGATCACTCAAACACTCTCTCACAGCAAACAATTAATAGAAAAATAAAGAAAATAAAGAGAATCGTGAAGGGGTTGAGAAGGGGGAGAAGAATTAGTGAATGGGCATCTCACTCCTTAGGTTTTGGGTATCTCACCCCTTAAGGTAATAGCTATCTCAGCCATGAGTAAACACTCAATTTTCATAAACTTCTATCTTTATTTTTTCATTATGATCAATGGCTTTAAATAGCCTTACATAACTTGGACATGAAGAAATAACAAAAAAGGAAACTAATGGACTGAAATAGGACTTTCTAATTTGTGTCTAACTTGCTAACCAAGTAAGAATAAATTAGAAACTGACGATTAAACACAAAAGGAAACTAACCTAAGTTACAAAATGGAAACTTCTTTGACTAACAAAATGGGAAACTAACTAGACTACTGCTCTGCAATGTATTTGATTGGAACCCCCCAAATGCCTCCTCTGCAATGCATTTGGACACAACTTTGCTTCCCACTCCATGAAGACTACGGTGCCTGAGCCTCTTGGAGATGTTCCTGCTGAGCCTATTGGGCCCATTCACCAAAGAGGGAGAGATCCCTTATGTTTGAGCTTGGAAATCGTAACTCCTTTCGGACTCAGGAGAGGGGAAGAGGAAGGAATCAGTGCTGTAATCGCCATCCTCCCTCCCCTGCAAGAGTTGCTGGAAAAACTGTGGCCACTGCTCCTTTGGAGACCAGGAACCTTCAATTGTTAATAGTGCTTCATTCGCTGGGTAGAACCGATTCTCCATCTTGGACACATCGCTAGATTTGACGGAAGACGCTTCTGTGCCTGTCGGCTCTGACGATGGCGATAATGTTGACGTCTCGAGCTCTGCCTGCGATGAGATTTCCTCTTCAGGGACTACGGAGGACTCTAAGACCTCTCCTACTTCGGATGACTCCTCCGGCTCATCTTTTGAAGAGGACGCTTCCGACTCTAACGTCGACCTGATCCTCTCTGGATCTCGAGGCTTGCAATCTACTACTCTGTTGAAGACCATATCGACCTCTCCTCCTCGCAGTCATCCTACTTCTGCACAGACATCATCTGAAAGGCTAAAATCCCTTATCCCCCTCGATGCCACTTGCAACCCTGCATCCCTCCTTCTTTGGACCTCTTTGTGGGCCCCACCACTGTTGAGACTCATAACTCCCATTTTTTCCCTTCCAGGCCCACCACTCCTATAACACCTTTAGCCCATTCCAACAGGCCTTTAGATCTTGAGCCTTCCTCTCCTCTGGCCCATAACCCCATCGCTTATCCGCTTTCCACTGAGTTTGCTTTGTCGATTGCGAGTTTGGACGACACAACCCTTTTGGATCCTCCTCTACCCGCTCTGGCCTTCTCCCTTGCGATGGCCATGACTTGTACTGCAAAAAAGAAAAAACCTTCTGTCCCCATGGCTAAACACCTGCCAACTGCTCTTTTGTGCCCAAATCCTCCACCTCTCCTGCCCTAAGGTCCTATTAGCATTGAAGCAGGCATGCCTTTGAGATTCCAGCCTCCTCCTCTGGAGAACACTTGCCGCCTCTTTCCAACCTTGCCTAATGTCTCAAGGCCTGGTCTGGAACACCAGTGGTCTAAACTCCCTTCATAAGCATGCGACGGTGCGTCATATCATTAAAGAGCTCCGATCCTCCTTTTTCTGCCTTCTGGAATCCCACACCAAAGAATCCTCCTTCCCTCGGATTGCTGCTACTATTGCCCCTAGTTGATCAATGACCAACCATCACTCCCACCCTAATGGCCGTATCTGTATCCATGGGATCACTCCAAGCTTAATGTTTCCCTCCTCTCCTCCTCTAACAAATTCCTTCACCTATCCATTTCTGATTTGGCCTGCAACACCTCTTTTATGCTCACACCCATCTATGCTTCTAACCGGCTTGTCGACAGGGATACCCTTTGGTTAGACCTCAGGCAAATTGCTAGCCAAGTTGGTTCCTGGCCTTTGGGGGATAAGTGGAGACTTTAATGTGATCAGATTCAGCCATAAGAAATTGGGAGATACTGCCAAAATGGATGCTTTTAATTCCTGCATTGATGACATAGCAGTTGATGACAAGGTTCAAGATATCGGGTTTCGACCCTTGGAGAGACCGAAATTTCGGTCGAAACCTGAGAAATTTCGAGAAAACTGGGGAATTTTTCTTGGTTTGGTGGAAACTTAGGTTTCGACCCCAATCAATGTTTTTTTTTGCTTATTTTTTGTTACATCCTATTTTAGACATTTCTAACACATTCACATCATTAATTTCATTAAAATATAAACACATAAAGTCATACTTGTGTGGTGAACCAAAGGTTCGGTAATCATTACACTGAGTTGTTAACTGAAATATGTTGTAAGTAAATGCATTTTCAAAAACAGAAAAAAAAACATTAACATGCAAAAAAAAAAATATTCGGCCACCGTGAATGCGTAGATCGGGTCCTCTTAAGTAACATATAAAAAATTTACATAATTCTACTCTATTTACAAGTATATTCTATAAAAAAATATGATTTTTGGGGAAGTTAGGACTTACCTTTTTGGTCTAAGCTGTCTTTTTTATGTAGATGAAGCAAGTACCACCCTTAGATTCAACTTTGTTAGGCAAAAAATGAAAATCTCCACTGTTTCCCCAAGTTTCCCACTCCTAGGAGAAAAAACTAAGAAGAGGGTCGAATTTTGCTAAAGAAGGCTTGAGTTTCTTTTCAAACTAACTTATATAAGACTTGGTTTTGGTTCCACCCAAAGGGTCTAACCAGTTGGTTTGGTCGAAACATGGTCGAAACCTGTGACTTTTAAAAGTCACAGGGCATATCGTTTCGATCCCTGGGGATATGTCGAAACCTGCAAAATTTCGCAGGTCTCTGTTGAGTTCTCGAACCGTGGTTGATGACCTTAGTTGGTCTGGAATCAAATTCACCTGAAGCAATAAGAGATCCCGAAATGCTCGAATTGCTTGCAAGCTTGATAGAGTTCTTGTTAATGAAGCCTGGCTCACAACATTCCCCTCTTCCCATGCCTCCTTTAAAACCTCCGACATCTTTGACCATAGCCCTATCTCTCTCCTGGTCTAGCCATACACCTCTTTTGGCTCTAAGCCCTTTAAATTCTTTGATTTGTGGACCTCTAATCCTGATTTCCCCTCCGTTGTCCAGGAAGCTTGGTTAAAGCCTATTCAAGCCTTTTCTACCCCTTTAATAGCTTTGGCAAAGAAGTTGAGAAATGTTAAAGATGCTCCTTAAAGCTTGGAATACTAACTACTTAGGGAACATCTCTTCTCAAGTGATTGATTGTAGGAACAAGCTTACCTCCATTCAGATTCAGTTGCAATCCGATCATCTTATTCTCCATTTGGCTGATGCAGAGAAGGCAGAGGAAGCAAATCTCTTAATCCTCCTAGCCCAAGAGGAGAGCTTCTTGAGGCATAAATCCAGGATCAATTGGTTGGAGCTGGGAGACTCTAATACGGCTTATTTTTATCATTCAGTTAAGGGTAGAAACAACCTCAATTCTATCACAAAGCTGGCAACCCCGAAGGGGCAATCGGCTCTTTAAGGTGGATGATATCGAAGGTGTTGCAATTGACTACTTCACGAACTTGTTCAAACTAACCCCTACCCCTGCTTCTGCCATCCCTGCGGGTCTCCGTCATTAGTTCATTCTGGCTGTTCATGCAAATTTGCTCATGGCTATCCTCACTACTGATGAAATTACAACAACTATCCACTCTCACAAGGCAAGTAAAGCCTTGGGCCCCCGATGGATTTAGCTTGGGATTCTTTGCCTCTTCTTGGGATATCATCAAGGAGGACCTTATTAAGGCTATTAGAAGCTTCTTCTTTAATCCAAGCCAATCAAGGGTGTTAGTCATACCTTTGCCTCATTCCCCAAAAAAGAGGGAGCCGATGCTATGACTAACTTCAGGCCGATTGCCTTATGCAACGTTTTGTACAAGTTCATTGCCAATATCCTCGCCAATAGGCTGAAGCATGTGGTGCACCCTCTTGTGAGTTATAATCAATCGGCCTTCATCCTTGGGAGAAGCATTGGGGACAATATTATCCTTTGCCATGGGATTATTAGAGATTTTGATAGAAAATCCCACTCCCCTGCATCTCTTATGAAGATTGATATCCACAAGGCTTTTGACTCCATCAGACGTGATTATATTATCTCAGTTCTCAACAATATTGGCTTCCCGCCAACCTTCTCCAATTGGGTTCATCAATGCATTGCCTCTCCCCGCTTCTCTGTCTTGATGAATGGTAATCCGGGTAGGTATTTCTCCTCTTCTGTGGGAATCAGACAGGGCTGCCCGCTTTCCCCATACATTTTTTGCTTGGCCATGGAAGCTCTTTCTGAAAGCCTTCAAGTGGTTACCGATCAACACCTCATCTCGCCTATCCCTAAGTGGAAGGCTATCAACTTGACCCACCTCGCCTTTGCAGATGACTTGATGATATTCTCCAAAGCAGATCCTTCTCTTGAGGCCACAATGCTCTGCTTGAACCAATTTGCCACTATGTCTGGGTTGCGGATCAACCCTGTGAAGTCTCTCATCTTCTTGGCTGGGATCTCTGATTCCTCCAAAGCTTCCCTTCTTGAGCAGACTGGATTTTCTTTGGGCCTCCTTTCGGTTAAGTACCTTGGGTTACCTCTCATTCCTACCAGGCTGTCAGCTCATCATTGTTCTATGCTTGACCTCATCAAAAAGCGTCTCCAACTATGGAAAGGAAAGCTTCTCTCCTTTGCTGGGTGCCTGGAGCTTATCAAATCTGTCCTCCAAGCATCCTACATCTATTGGTCGGGCATTTATGGGTTGCCAAAGTCCATCATCACCAAGCTTGAATCCATATTTGCCTCTTTCCTTTGGAAAGGATGCGATTGCTCAAGGTTTCTCCATCTTATCAGTTGGGCCGCGGTTTGTCTCCCTAAAGCTGAAGGGGGCTTTGGATTGAGACGAATCAAGGATGCTAACTCGGTGGGTATCATCAAACTTGCTTGGAAAATTGTCTAAAAAAGAAGAGCATTTGGGTTGACTGGATTTACAAGACCCTTCTTCGTTCTGATTCCTTCTGGATAGTGAAATGCCATCCAGATGCTTCTTGGATTTGGAGAAAAATCACTGCCATTCTTTGCTCCATCTTTGCAGCCATCTCCACCCAGCTTGGTGATGGGGCTACCACTTCCCTTTGGCTTGACCTTTGGCATCCCAAAGGGATTCTTCGTCATAACATAAGTGCCATAATTATTTATAGATCCGGTCTGTTCAAGCAAGCTCTTGTAGCTAATATATTATCCTCTGCCTCTGGTAATTGGTCCCCCCCAACTCAATCCATTCCCCAGCTAGATGACATTTGGAGCTCCTTGCCGGTCATCTTGGATTCGCAAAGGCATGGACAAGACTCTATCCTTTGGCTGCCCCCCTCCTCCGAGCTCTTCTCTGTAAAGGCTGCTTGGGAGTTTGTCAAAAATCATGGTCAGCCTTCCCCTTGGCACAATCTCATATGGTTCAAGCATCACATTCCCTGCCAAAGCTTCACAACTTGGAGAGTGTTCACAAAGTCATTACCCACTTACTCATTCCTCATTCTCAGAGGCATCCCAGTGGACTTAGGTGCACCCTTTGCGGCATGGAAACTGAAATTGTTGAGCATCTCTTATTTGCCTGCACTGTCTCATCCACCATTTGGAAATGGATCATTTGCAAGTGCTGGCCATCCAACTGAAGAAATTCTCCTATTCCATAGAAAATGGATATGGGTCAATATGAATTTTCAGGGAAAATCTATTTGTGATACTGTGGGAAAGCTCGCCTTCTGTGCAATCATAAATCATATCTGGATGGAGAGAAATCATGGGAAATGGAACTCCAACTCTTGCTCTTTGGATAAGATTTGGGACTCCATCTCCTTTAATGTCAAGGCCAAGATTTCTCTTCTTTCTTCCACTTGTAGTCCCTCCCCTAGAAACTGCCATATTGTAAATTCCTGGGGGCTCTCTAGTTCCATCATCAGGAATAGGCCCTTTCACTTGAGTGTGGGTTTTTGCTCCTTCTCTCCCCCTCCCCTCTTTAGGGGCTGTATATTTTCTTCTGTTTTGGTAATGAATTTTTTAAACCATCCAAAAGAAAACTTGCTCAATAAGAAAATAGAAACTAACTAAAAAAGGAAACAAATCTTCCTATGTTGCAAAGCTTGCTTGCCAAGATAAAATAAAGAAATAAGAATAGAAACTAATATCTAATATCCTAACAAGTGTTGGCAGCATCTTTCCTAAGCCAGCTGTCAATATTGAACCTCAAGGTACTGTTCACTTGAATAGTAACAACAGGTTGGATGATCCAATTGGAGAAAAATAAGTCTGGTTCAATGTATGAAACTGAACCAGATCTGAATCAGAATTGGGCCAGCATTGAACTCTCTTTTTGATAGCTCAATCTACATCAGGCCAGGACCTGCTTCTTCACTGGTAGGATCGAGGACCAGGAGATAGGGTAGTATGCGGGTGAAGATGGATAGGGCGCACGGGGGTTTGGTTTAGGAGCAAGTTGTCTTTTGGCTTTTGCATTGCCGCGCTTGGTTCTTGCAGTCTTGGAGGAGTAGTCGGGCAAGGAAGAAGTGTCTTGGTGGATCAATAGAGGACCCATGTCCAGGCCCGAAATAGATGGGTCAAGAGCAGAAGACTCTGATGGACAGTTTTGGGCCTGGGCCTGGGCCGGGCTTGAAGATTCAAAAGGGATGGCCACGGGGAGGGGGCCGAGAGGGTGGTGATGGAGGTGGCCTTGGTTGGATAAGAAAGGCCCAGAAGGTGAAGCCCAAAAGGGGCAGGCCCAATGTCCAACTCAGATGGGGGATGAGAGTTACTGACAGGGACACGTGCGCCCTCAGTGCTGATAAGAGGGGCAGAGGTGGCTTGCATCGACAGATGTAGAGAGAGGCTTCAACTCAGAGGAGTGATTGACGATGGCATCTTCGACGGAGAACAGGATTGAGAAGCTCGAGACCCTGTAAGCGATTGGTCATCATCAGAGTCAGAGGAGCTCTCATCAGTTGTAGAGCTAAAAGAATCTGTCGAGGCATCTTTATATGTGGAAAGAGCATTAAAAAGAATTTGACGAGGCATCTTCAGATGTGGAAAGAGCATTAAAGCTATATGCAGTATTAATCGAAGCATGGACAGCAAGGCTGACAAGCAGAGGAGTGTCCTCGAGGCTATCAGTTGATTTTTCCAGAACGGTGAACTTGTTTTGCCCAGCAAGTAAAGAATTTCTATAGACCAGAGGGTTTCCGCCGTGATATTCTGCGTGATTTGCAGCGATAGGCCCATAAAGGTTTCTTCTTTGAGCACATCCTCTGCCTTTCATCGGAGGTCGGACCACTGGTTTGGAACCGGAATCAGTCATTCGGGATTGATCCCAATGATGATGCAAGTCGCTATTGGAGTCATGGATGGGCAGGCTTCAGAGAACAAAATCTCGTGTCTTGGCCGAATACTCCGCAACATTGCCATTGGGGAGGCTTCTAGTTGTAGTGGACAAGTTATTGGAAGGTGAAGTCATTGCCATTATGAATGGATATGGAGGAGGGGAGCGCATCAGCTGTCGCAACCTCAATATAAATCCTTGCAAAAGTAAGGCGGTCTTTCCTGTTAGTTTGAGCATCAGAGCAGAGGAGGGGTACCTAAGACCGAACCAACTGCACTTAATCCATCAGAGCACTAGAAGTGCAACGGAAGCCTAGGAAGAGAGACTTAGATAGGAATGGTGGAAAAGTCGACCTAATTGAGCAGCATTTGGCGGTGCCAGGGTCTAAGGAAGATTGGTGATGGTCCTACAAGCCAGGGACACCCTTGTAGGCTTCTAACTCAATCTTGCTCCTCAGAGAACCTGAACATGAAGAAGCCATGATCCAGGAGGAAAGTGTCAACCATACCCACATGCACAGTTGTCACGGCGCCAAGGCGCTAGAGGGCTGTCTAAGCGCGTAGGCGAAAAGGTGCCCTGCAATAAGGTGACCAAGTTTTTATTTTCCTTGTTTTCCTTATTTTCTATCATTATTTAGTAAGCTATGTAAAGCTTGTATCATAAAAAATTAACATTAAGCCACATCAAGTCATTAAAAATCAACATTTAGCTACATCAAATCATAAAAATCAACACTAAGTCACAGTAAGTGATAAAAAATCAACATTTAAAGAAATGTTCTTGTTCTATAATAAGTTTGACTGGTCAAATGATTTTATTTTTACATGAGACTTTTTGTATTAAGTATAACATAAAACCAGCTTTCCAACAAGTCTAAGATTACTTAAATTTGAGTTGTAATGACAAAGTTATGTTCCGGTCGAACTTATTGTAAAGTGCGCGAATGCTGTTAAAATCGCCTAAATGAAAATAATTTTATGGATATCAAAACAAAAGATTATTTTATCGGACTTTAGGTTTTTAACAATGTTTTAACTTAATAGGATTTATAAAATTTTCATAATTGAGAAAACCCCCAACATTTAAATGTTGAAAATCGCCCCGATAACCAAAATCCAGTTTTTGTTCTTGGACTGGGGGTTGACTTTTTATCCTTTTGGAATTTGATTTTTAAACTATTTTTATTGGATTCAAATAGAGCGTATTTGCTTATTTATGAATAATATCTTTATTTTGGCATAATAAGTGCCAAAACACAAGGTGACATGCAGTGCAAAAAGGCAACTGTCGCCTTGGCCCCAGGAAAACCACCTGGAAGTCAAGTCGTCGCCTTTGCGATGCCTTGACAACTATGCCCACTGGTCTCCATTGTTTCATGTGGGAAAGCTTCACAAGGTGGAAGGGAGGGCGTTTTCCCAAGAAGTGGCCCATAAGAGAGTTGTTCCATTGGGAAGCCTTAAAGTCAAGAAGGCTTTTAGGACAAACAACAACAAGGGAATCTCCCAGTTTGATGGGAGGAACAAAGTGAAGGGGAAGGCTTTCAGTAGGGGGAGATTGAATGTTTTAAGTGAGAGTTCCAGGGGACACCCATTGGGGGGGGTAACAGGAGTAGGAGGTGGGGAAGGAGCAGACCGGGGGGGGGG
>NW_024870464.1:0-3868 GCF_013358625.1 Macadamia integrifolia | reverse complement strand
GTGGGGGTTCATATGCATCTCTCAGTACATCCGCTGAAAAGGTGTTAGCAAGTGTTACAATGTTTAGGAGTTTTCTCTAGCATTATTTTTAATGTTCAAGTAAACTTCCTGGAATCTATTCTGTTAAAGTATGTGCCACGATGATGGGGTTTCTCCCTATTGTGGACTTGTGGTTAGTTGTCTTTATCTTTAGTTTATTATTTCCTAGTTAGGCTAGACTTAAACTAATATTTTGTTTCCTAAATTAGTTAGATTGGGATTTCTATTTCCTATTTCTGCAAGGTCTCTAATTGTAATGTTATTGGTTTTGATTATTATAATACAAAATGAGGCGGACTGCCAAGCTATCGGCTGTTAATCTCTTTGGCAGTCCCTTCTCTCTTCTCTCTCTTGCAGTTACTGGTTACAGATCCTTGGTTTTATCACATATTCTATTGAGATTGTAGTGTTTGCTTACCTTCTTAATTGCCACTTCTTTTCAGGTTCATTGCCTGCAGTTCCTGATATATGAGATTGTATCTGGTGGTAATTTGAGGAAGCCAGGAGGGCTTTTCGGAAACACTGGCCCGGAGATTCAAGTTAATGATCTGAAACAGTTGGAAACTTTCTTCTACAAGCTTAGCTTTTTTCTCCATATTTTGGATTATACAGGTTGTCTTCTAACCTAATTTCTTTGGTTGTTTATTAACAAATGTGTCTCTCTTGACGTTCAGATTTTCTGTGGGTAGTTGCATCATATCTGTTTTTCTCTTTAGAAAAGTGACAGTGAAAGCATTGTAAATTTCTCTTTAGAGTTCCACCTCCACTCTTCCCCCCTTGTATATTCTCTTCCTCTTGGTAATGAATTTATTTATTCATCCAAAAAAAAATTTTTATGTTCCCGGGCGCGCGGGGGGGCCTGGTGAGGGTGGGGTGGGTCGGTGGGTAAAAATTCATTGCCAAATTCTACTGCATGCCAGAGTCTGCTGGATAAACAATGGACATAAAATATTCGAAAGGACTTCTTGTGGCATGGAAGGGAAGATACAAAAGGATTCCAGATGAATGATTAGGTCAATTTAACCATAACCCTGGTGATAACGCCTGAAACTTGGCGAGCATAGGTTGGAATCATCTGATCCTGATTGGGGTCAAGGGAGTCTTGTCCATCTTGGATCCTGATTCAGAGTTGTAAACCCTGGGTCACACCAATGTACAATAACTTCTGATATCCAGCAAACCAAAAAATCCAAAATTGGATAGGATTGAGTCAAACTGACCTGGAGGCGTTAAACTTGAAGCCTTGTAATTACGGAAACAAAAATAACATCCTGAAAACTGATTATATTTAACTAGGTTCTTTAAATTCCGTAGGTGGCGTAGCTACTGAGATCAATGCGGTCAATTATGTCTCTCCTAGAAGTTGGTTAGCTACCTCTCATTTTGTTCTCGGATTCTTCTTCTCCTCTCAGTCGAACCGTATGGCGGCTAGAAAGAAAGACGACCTTACCTTCTCGTAGATGGTGTCAGTGAGAGCTACTTTAGTATCCCCCGTTGACCTTCTTTTGTAGATAGAATCTTCAATGAGTGGAAACAAGCACCCTTAGATGTAAAGGCGCTACTTAGCCCCACTCTAAACCAAGAAGAAAGTCCTTCCGCACATTTCAAATTGAAAATTTGTTTGAACTTCAGAATCATGCCAAACTGTGACTAGTAAAAATTGACTTTGCTAAAAGCAGACCAATCTACGTCTGTTCTGATATTCAGTGTATAAGGGTACCCTGATAGGCTTGAAAACTCACTCATCAAATTTGACCCTATACCTATAATTCCTGGTCGGTCTACAACATTGTTGTATCAGACTGTTACAACATCATTTCCAGAAAAGAGAGAAAACTTGAAAAAACCTTACCAAAAAAAAAAAAAAAAGACTTGAAAAATTAGATTGTAAATCAACCGAAGCATAAAAAACCATGAAGGTTTGGTTGAACTTTGACGACTTATAAAGAAAATTAATTCCCGAACTTCTAGTTTAATCTGATCAAGTCTAGTTGGAAACAGTAATCTGACTGCTTTGCTTGTTTATTGTCTGCCCCAACCTCTTGTATCTTTCAATAGCTCCAATTTTAATTGCAGAAAATGGATATTGCAATAAGTAGAATTAGCAGCACACTGACGTGGTGCTGGTCCCATTCTTTATTTATTTATTTTTTCTTAATTTGGTTGATTTTCAGAAAACAAGAAACACAGTTTGGGTTAAGAATATGGTTTAGGGACCTTTCTGAAAAGCCTACAACTTCCATCGATGCATTATCTAGAAGACCTTCCATAATTCAAATACAATTGTCATTAGAAGGTAGAAGCCCTTGGTTGACTAGTGTCAGGTCAGGCTGAGCCAAATTTGGTGGCTACATTGGGTAAATATGCATGGAAGTCTTGGATAAAATTTGAGGGTCCTAAAAGGAGAGAAGAATTTACATGAGTGATATACTTGGAGACGGATCTGATGTTTGGTTTCTTTTATCATGTTGAATCTTTTCTTTTTTAATTGATGTCTCAGACAAACCATATATGGTGTAATCTTCTGGGAAAAGTTCATAAGAGTAATAAATTCTTTCTATTGTTATAAAGATCTAATCTAATTTCCAATTCGAATATGATATTAAATTGTTAATACTGTACACTTGATGATTTATATGGTTTTTTTTTTTAAGTCTGATAACCAAATTTTATTCTTTTATTCTTTTTTATTTTTTAATTGAAATTCATTATTACGCTTTGTCCCTTTTCTCTTAACTCATCTTGTCAGATATTCCTGAATTTTCAATATAAAATGGGAAGATACTGTTTTCTTGTGATGTCAATCATCAGTCCTACCTTGACGAACTTTTTATTCATCATGTTTGCAGTGACCATTGCAACATTAACTGATCTTGGTTTCCTCTGGTTTAGAGAATTTTATTTGGAGTCTTCTCGTGTTATCCAGGTACAATCAATTGGATTTATTTGCAGGATTCGATTATTTATCATTTGTGCACAAGCACATATGACGATACATATGTTCAAAATTCAAATTACTTGGTAACACTAACCAAGTATTACTTGTCAAACATTCAATTGGTCCATCTTGCATGGTACCACACACCCTTCTCATAGGTCGAATTTCAGTCCAAAATGGCCAATGCCATGAGGGTCTCAGTGTGTCGGAAGTTCTACAAAAATGCTAAAGTGCCATCAATGAGTAACCTCAACTATCCTTTGTGGCATTTGAACGAACTTTTAACTTTGTTAAAAGCTTGTTTTCCTTGAAACTTGACAAGATATACCATACAAAGTAAATCCATCTGTCTACCTTTCCCTGCGAAGAGACCAAGTTCAGTAACCTTGTGAATGTCTTCATTTACTTTGGCACTTCTTTGAAATATTTTTTTTATCTTATCCTTCTACTGCTTCTAAAAGATGTTATCTTTGTTTTTTTTGCCTTGTATAGTTTCCCATAGAATGCTCTCTTCCATGGATGCTAGTGGATTCTGTGATTGAGTCCCAGGATGCAGGTCTACTTGAGAGCATACTGATGCCATTTGACATCTATAATGATTCTGCCCAACATGCATTGGTTGTGCTGAAGCAGCGTTTCCTCTATGATGAAATTGAAGCTGAGGTATTGGAAGCATAAAAATTGTTAGAATTAAAGAAAGTTTGCAGATTGCGTGTATTTGTGGCACTAAATTTCCTTCTTGATTTCCATAGATGTAGTTTGTGTATGTGTATGGGGCTTTTGTTTTAATGCGTACATGATACTCCATTCATGTACCTCTTTCTCGAGAAAATAAGATTTTTTTTTGGCTATGCTTTTACTATTCTTAGAGGGAGAAGAAAAAGAAAGTAT
>NW_024870463.1:491365-531737 GCF_013358625.1 Macadamia integrifolia | reverse complement strand
AAAAAAAAAAAAAAAAAAAAAAACAAAAACAACATAAAAGATTAAAAACAAAAAAAACAAAGAATAAAAGATGATCAAAATAATGAATGAAATGTAAAGACTTACCTAAGAACCCCATATGGAGTTGCAGATGTGGTTCCGACTGTTGTGAAGAGTCTGCCTGGAGTTCCAATCGGCCAGGCCCTCATCCCTTTGGGAAGAACTATTGCAACCTTCCTACTGGATTTCTCCACAAGCCTTTCTCTTTCTTCTTTTAGCCATGTTTTCCAAAATCTCATGAAGCCCCAAAAAGTTTTCCATTTTGCACAAAAGCCCACAAGAATGTCAAATTCTCCAAATGACTCCTCCCTCGAGAACAAGATGAAGATCTTCAAGAACAGGAGGAAGGACTTCAAGAACAAAATAAAGAACTTCAAGAAAAACCTGAAGGTTCCAGAAACCCGAACCCACTCACTCACGAATCGTTCTTCACTCAGAAAAGTTAGAATGAGGAATGAACAAAGGAGGGGGGAACCATTTTATAGGAAAAAATTCGTTTACCCAAAAAAAAAAAAAAGATTCCAAATCAAGGCTCAAAGTTCAAAGTCCAAATTCAAGATTCTATTTCAAAGGTCAAAGCTCAAAATTTCAAATTCAAAATTCCAAAAGATTAAAAATCCAAAGAATAATCAAAGAATCAAAGGTCAAAAAATCAAGAATCAAATTATTAATGTCTTTTATAGGGTTGAAAGAGCAGTAAATTTCTTTCCTATAATTGACAACACCAGATAGCCCAACCTGGTTCGAAAGAACCCGCCTAGAAGACTAGATAGCTCAGCCCGATTCGAAAGAACATGCCAGGAAGACCAGATAGCCCAGCTTGATTCAAAAGAACCCACCTGGAAGACCAGATAGCCCAATCCGATTCGAAAGAACTAGCTTGGAAGACCAGATAGCCCAGTCCGGTTCGAAAGAACCCTCCTGGAAGACCAGATAGCCCAACCCGATTTGAAAGAACCTGCCTGGAAGACTAGATAGCCCATCTCGGTTAAAAAGAACCCACTACGAGACCAAATTCCCTGAACTGGCACATGTAAAGCCCAGCTAAGGAAAAGTCAAAGATCAAAGTACTAACATTTTTTTTTGTAGGATTGGAAGAGTAACAAATTCCTTCCCTACAATCGAAAGCCCAGGTAAATCCTAAAACTCAAAAGTAGTTGAGAGATATTATCTGTTGTATTTTTCAACTCCGTTATAAATAAGCAAGATGACGGCAGTACACGCTTGGGTGATAAAATGTGGTCATTCTTTTTTTCACCCTTCGGCTATTGGCATAGGCCTCGGCCAAAGAGGGGCATTCTGTAGACACCCAATTTTTCACCCTTCTCTGGCTATGATGAAATGTGGATCTTGGATGCGACTTTTGACTTTTGATCAACAGAGATGATGGACTAAGAAAACCAGGAAACATTCCACTACCTAAAAACCCTGGAAACCCCCATGGTAAAGAAGAGGGTCCAATTTTGACTTCCTACATATGAAGGAATCTGGTCAAGATGACCATACAAATGGATAGTGCTCGGAAATATGATTTCGATGATACATTGCACGTCAAAATTGGACAGTCGGATCTCCCGCAATCATCCCCAAAAAATCACATTTTCCATTACGTATGCCACACACACTGGAAAGCCTGTTGGAAACCTGGAATACCCCAAAATTCATCCCCTACTTGAAAACCCTAGAAACCTTGTGTGGGAGAGAAGATGGTTCAATTTGACTTTTTATATATGAAGGAATCTAGTCAAGATGACTATACATATGGATAGTGCTCGAAAATACGATTCCAACGATATATGGCACATCAAAATCAAACCATCGAATCTCCCGTGATCGTCATCAAAAAAATACTTGATCACTCGTGCACTGTGCACATTGGCCAGCAGGCCAGCCCGCATGCATGTTGCACGCTGGTTGCTGCCTAGCACATGCCTGCTGCCCAGCCAGCCCTACCCACATGCATGCTGCGTGCACTGACATCCCGCACAGCATCGCTCATCGTAGCCCACACCCACACTACGTAGCCCATGCCCCTGCATGACCCTACCTACTCGCCCATTGGCTGTAGACAGTGCACCCATAGGCAGCTACCAGTGCCCCCACTGGCTACATCCTACGTACCCGCAGGCTGCTACTAGCACCCCTACTAGTTGCAGCCCGCGCTTGTGCCTACTGATGCCCAACCCTTGCCCTTGCTACTGCCTATGCCCATTTGTGTCCTACCCTGGGCTATGTGCTACACATGTATGTTGCCCCATTTGCCATGTGCCTCACACCAATGCCATTTCCCACGTGCCATGTGTTGCACACCAATGCTACTGCCCGCACACCTATGCCACTACTCGCGTGTCATTTTCCACACACCCATGCCATTGCTCGCACACCTTGTACACATTAGATGCCCTCCTATGCTAGCCTTACCCCATGCACTTCGGACTAATCTTGCGCGCCACTGTCAATGGCCGGGATTGGTATTCCACTGGCTCGATGGGTGAAGATATTTCCTCTCCACCCACTTGAGACCAAAAACCCACTTTTTGCCTAAGAATTTTCTCTCCCAAAAATCCTTTTACCCATTGGGTAAAAGCCCTCTTCACCCATTTTAGTCAAAGAACCCCTTTTACCCATTGGATAAGAGCCCACTTCACCCACTTTAGTCCAAAAATCCTCTTTTGTCCATTGGTTAAAAATTCTCCCTCCTCCCCATTGGCCCAGAAATCCTATAAATACCCCCTCCTTTGGATTTTACACACCAAAAAACCCCATCTCACTCTATAGTAGTGAAACCCTCTCTCCTCCTCCCCTCCCCCTCTTGATTTTCTTCTGGTCTTTAGAGCGATCTTCGTTAAGATGCGAAATCTTATTCGGGTCTTCAAAGTGTTCTTTGGTACTTTAAAGATTTTCAATCCAAGTTCTTAGTCCAATCTAGTTTTTTCCAAAAATAGTATGTTCTTAGCCTCCCCCTTTGAGTGTTCTTGATCTTTACCAGAAATAGAAATCACTACCCCCTTGAGGTTCTTCGAGTCTACGAATAGATCTTTGTCAATATCTGAAGCTCTGTTCGGATCCTCAAAGTGTTCTTTGAGGCTTTGGGGATCTTCAATCCATTTTTAGGTCAATCCGTTTCTTTCCAAAAATAGCAGTTCTTAGCAGAAGCCCTGTCCGAGTGCCCCTAGAATCTTTCCAAAAATAGCTATTCCCATCGGAAGCTCTACCAAAGTGCCACCTCAACCTAGCCCTCTCCTAGCCTTTCTCCAACAGAAGCTCTATTGGAGTGCCACCTCATCCTAAGCCCACAAATAGCCTTCCCTAGCCAAAGCTCTATCTGAATCCAAATCCGAAAGTAACGTTCCTAGCTAGAACCCTATCTGAATACCATCACAGTCAACGCCTCTCAATAAAGGAAGTTGGAGGTTAAGACCATCTTCCCTTGAGCCAAGAGAACACAAAAGATAGTATGAGCTTGTACTAATCAGGGGCCCACCCCTCTTGATCCAAAACAAGGGTTAAGTTCAGGTGCAATTTCTCAACCAACTTTTCATCATATAGACTTTATATAGACCTTATTTCAGTGTATATAGTAGTTTAAATTCAGTCAATGTATATATGTGTGATAACTTAGCCATGCATGTGGAATAGTAATAACTAGGAAAATGTTCTTTCTTAAGCATCTAGTAGGAAGGCCGGTCGAACTGGGTAGATTGGGTGCCTAACACCTTCCCAATTCTACAACCTGACACTTACCCTAAATCTCTAGACTTGACCAAATGCTAGGTGGTCCTAGGCCCATAATGCTAGGTGGCGACCCCAAACCCCCATTTGTATTATCCTGATTGCCGTATTGGAATATTATCAAACCCCCGTCTTGAATGACGAACTTTATACTCTTGTGAAATAGACCTCCACATATCTCCGAGCGGTGATACAGTGGTGCAGGGCCTACAAGCAAAGCACACATGATACAACCTTCCCTCATGAAAGAGAAAGAGAGGAGAGAGGACAGGATGCAAGTCCTTTCCCCCCAAGAGGGAAGAGAGATGTCTCATCATCTCCGGCCACTACCCTCACAACACCCCTTTTGTGCTCTCGATAGTTAAATTGCTATTTCTTATGTAAATATCATGCCTATGGTCCCACATGTAAATACGCTATGTATAAAAATTTGGGTATTAAGTGTATATGGGGATTTACAGGTATTTAAACATCTCATCATCTCCGGCCGTTACCCTCACAACACTCTTTCTGTGCTCTCGATAGTTAAATTGCTATTTCTAGTGTAAATATCATACCTAGGGTCTCACATGTAAATACGCTATGTATAACAATTTGGGTATCAAGAGTATATGGGGATCTATAGATATTTATATATGATAAGACTTTCGCTGAAATATATTATTATATTTCATGATTAGCTGTGGCTTGTTGTGTTGTGGTTATTGTATCAGATGACCCTGGTGGTTTGGGTTACCTGGAGGGAACTCGATCATTGGTTCAGTTCTATGTGAATGGGACGTGATAGTAAGGGAATTTCCCATAATTCATTGGATTGAACCTCCAAATTCTTAACTCATAACTACCTCATGAGGTGTGTCTGTACTACCCTTGGCTCATGAAAGTACTTGAATAGGATCTTAGGCACCGATAAGGCCAATACTAACATTTCACTACCCCATACCTTCTATGGTAATTTCTTTCCTTATTCAGGTCACAATTTATGCCCTCATATGGTTTAATCATTATTGGACAAGTTTGGTCACATACACATAGGTCACATGCCAATTAACATCAAAATATACCTAACAACCCTATTCTATCAAGGCACAACCGGTTGCCCGGTTCCCCTGGCAGAATAGGCCTTTTACTGCTTAACAGCTCTGCCCCCCTTGGCAGAATTGCACCAAGTGGGTTTTAGCCTTCAAAACACTTTCTACCCAACTCACATTACATTACCAAGTCACTTCTTGCCTAGGTTGGGTCTCTATAACGTGTTCCACTGATTTAGTCTCACTTTATTCCAATTTTGTTCCCTGAAAATGACTGCCAACCATATCACCTGTCCCAGGGAAAAACTGAATTCATGTGTGGGCAATTCCCACCATCAATTTCATCCTATTTTAGATTATATTGAAAAGCCCTAAATTTTAGGGTTTTTGGGACAACCCTATACCCAATCGAGTTCCCAATTAAGCTCCATAGTTGGGGCTTTTTCTGTGGAAGATAGTATTGGGTCCCCACAAGCAATTCCTAACTCGAAATTTCATATGCAAACTTTTCTTGTCCTTGACCCAATTCTACTGTTCCAACTTCACAGCCTAGGGTTAGGGTTTTACCTTCCCTTTCGATGCCACTTGTGTAGAGGGTTGTAATCAGCTGAGAAGTCCTTGTTCTAGCTCCACAAGTGTAGCAACACACATCTCATGCCATGTGGGGGCAGCAGCTACAGCCGCAACACCATCTGCTATACCTGCATGCACAACAGCAGTAGCTAAGCAACAACATACCCTCTCTTCTTCTCCCTTTTCTCTCATGTGTCTTTAGCAATAGAGAAAGAAAGGAACACAGCCGACCTCCCCTTCCTTAAATACTGCCAAATAGACCTTAAGGGCGGTTTGGAAAAAATAGTTTTTAGAAAACCCATTTTTCCCAATTTTTAAACCCAAATAACTTTTCATAGGAAATGGATTTCAGCATGAAATCAATTGCATTGAAATCCTTCAATATGCCCTAATCCATGGTAGAAAGGAGAAAAATATCCCTACAAAGTGGTGGGGTCCAAAGAGCAAAAAATCAGTTTTTTGGGCATTCTCCCACTACAACCGGCTGGCTAGTTAGCCAAGGCCTATCCCACCGGTTGCCTGTTGTGGGTTTCCCTATTAACCTATCTTCAGCCAATGGTATTCCACCTTGTATGGGACCATCCCCACACCTAAAACCAAACCAATTTCCCCTACTTTTCCATTATCCTCACTTGTTCCCCACATACACCATTGTACTCAAAATTCTACTTTCTGGAACTTTTAACTTTGGTTCTGGTTCACTAGACACCATCTTTAGGACTGAGGGGTTCAAAATCCAGGATGTTGCAAGTATCTTGACCCGCAAAGAATATTTTTCCATGATAAGGCACCACCCAAGCTTGAAGAGAAGGGTTTTATTTTGGTTTAGATGTTCTAATACCCAACCTACCCTGAGATTTTGGTGAACAAATCTTATGCTGGGCAATAAGATGGATTTATTGGAGTGTTCATTGTCCCCATACCAAAAATGTAGATAAAAAGAATCATGCTTCCTACAAATGTTCATGGGGAAATCAAAACAAGACATAAAGTAAGATGGGACAGTAAACGGGACAGTAAACAGTTCAGATTGAATAAGAACAGTACGACTAGCAAAAGAAAGAAGGTTAACTTTTAGCAGACTGAGTTTGTTTTGTACCCTTTTAACAATAGGAAAATTAATCTTGGTTTTTGGCATGGCATGAAACAAGTTAGTACCCATATACAACAAATCATCTTTCACTTCTCCAATCCCCAGGGTTCAGCCTAGAACACCTATGGTAGTAGAGTCAACAATGGAGCTAAAAGTTACCCCATTTTATCAAGGTTGATGATAAGACCTAAAAGATCAGAAAACAAGTCTAAAATACATTCGATAGTAGAAATATCCTCAGTGGTGGCTCAACAAAAAAGAAATGTATCTTCAACAAAGAAGAGATGGGATATCTCAAGTGCTCTTCTAGCAATCTAAATACCTTTAAACAAGTTTAAATCTCGAAAGGTCAAAAGTAATCTGGAGAGAGCCTTCATGGCAATGATAAAAAAAAAAGGGGTTTAAGGGGCAACCTTGTCTAATTCCTCTTGAAGGCTCAAAGAAATTGAAAGTGGGGCCCAGCAGTTTAATAGAAAAAAAGGAAGAGCTAATCAAAGAACAAATAAGGTCACCCCATTTATCACCAAATCCTAAGAAGTCAAAGAGACCTCTAATCAGCCCCCCTTCTAGTCTATCATAAGCTTTGGCCATATCCAACTTAAAGGCAACATTACCAGTCCACCCTTGGTATGTTTGAGAAAATGGAAAACTTCTTGGGCAATAATTATATGGTCAGAAATTTGTCTGACAGGGACACAAGCAAATTGAAAATGTGATATAATTTTCAAGAGGAACTGCTTTAGTCTCACCTCCATGATTTTACCAAGGATTGTATAAGCAATAGTACAGAGGCTGATAAGTCTGAATTCATCCACTTTACAAGCTTTTTTTCTTTTTAGTATCAGACATATTCTGATACCAATTTTTAGTTATCCCATGAGGGAGGGATAAACTTTGAAAAAAATGGTAACAAAACCACACGGTGGATAAGGTCTCAATTTTTTTGGAAAAACACAACTTGAAAACTGTCAGCTCTGTAGGTTGACTTGATGACCCACCCAGACCTTGGGAATTGGACTAGAATGCTAGCTGGTCAGCTGGACAGTTGAGAAGGATTATTGTCTTGAGATCAGTGCACTCCTTACCATCTGAGTGTGGATTCCATTACATGAATTTAGTTGAAATATGGGAAGGGAAACTCTATAAGTGCTTTTGGAAATAAATTTTGTTTAAATGTGAAAGTTTGGTAATCTAGGAAACTAAAATGCACTTGGTATAAGTGTGATCGGGAATTCAACGAAAGAACACCACATCTAGGAAAATCAAGTGAGTGGGTGTTTGGTTTATTTTATGGAGTATTTCTTATATGTTTTGGGTTTGCTTGCACATGTGGTATGTGATGATCCCTATGTTATGAATTTATTTTATATAAAATTAATAATTTCACATGATGCATGTTTTACTGACTTGGATGTGATCGAGATTTGTGGATGGATAATGTGATTAATGGATGGTAATAGGGGTAATATTGACGGTCTGTGGCACGGTGTGGTCGAGGTTCTTTTTGGTACTGTGGGCTCGGAGGTCAGTTTTACATCTATGGCCACTAATGGTTGTGATGGATGTCATGGTTGTGATGGATCCATGTTGATGCATTGATGCATATGGTTAGACTCACATCCCTAGTGCTATAACCCCTTGCCAATAGGGGTAAAGTATTGGCTAATCCCACTTGGTGGTAGGTCATGGAGGACTATTAAGCCTAGATACGACGTACTGTATCCTGAGAGGGCACAACATGGTACGACATACTGTATACATGGCTGTCGGATAGCATGGGAGGCCCGATGATGGTGTGGGATTTTGGGACCATGTTTGTCAGGGGTTACTATTTAAGGGTTATCTAAGGGACTAAGGGTCTGACCGGGACTGGCTAACTCTTGCTTGCAACTAGCTTGTATCCTTGAGGCCCAACGTACAGGTTAGGGGATGCCACCTACATTGCTTATATATAGACATTAAGACTTAGTAATTAGATGGAATTTATAGATTAATAAATGAATCATGTGGATCTTACATGTGGAGTTTGTGGTATGGTATTGTGGGTTTGTGTTGACGTTCATGACTTGTATGTGTGTGCTTGCATGCTCACCCCTCACTAGGCTTTATAGCTCACCCTTCATTAATATCTGTTTTTAGATGGTGGAACTAGAGCTGAAATGGATAGAATATCAGTACGGTTGTGAGGCCGTGACTGCGAGATACTTGTAGTTGGATGGACACCTCTACTATTTATTCTTGTATTGATATTCACCATGGTTATAGGATTTATATTATTGCTATTGTTAGCTATGGATTAATTCAGTATGGGCTTGTACTATTAATTACATGTAACTATCATTATAGTTGGTCACCACACATATTTTTTCTTCCTATGGATTCTATATGCGTGCTCTGATTTAATAGGTGGTTTTGTGCTGTAGGTTTGGTTGTTACACTGAATCTATGATCCTGGGTATTGATAGCTAACCGGATTGGGGATCCAGTGCTACATACCTTAGCCATATTTAGGGTAGGGTGTGACAGAGTGGTATAAAAGGGGGATGCTTTGTAGTAACCTAACCTAACTTGAGCTTTTAGGAGTTTTGGTGACCAAATAGGAAATTCAATAAAAGCCTAAAGATAAATTTCAAAAGTTTGCACGAAAGATATGGAGAACACATAAATAAATAGAAACCAAAAGAAATGGTCCATTATATAAAAGAGATTACAATATGTACAGTCAGAGAACCTTTACAATAAAAAACATAGAACATAGGTAGAACCATAAGAGAAAGGAAGATAGGGAAGGATACCCATTTGAGATTTTAAAATGCAACCGCAAGCATACGGATCAGTGTAGCTACGGGTCGAACACAGGGAGAGCAACCACTTTATTTTTTTGCTTCTTTTAATAATACGAAAGTGAACCGATTAATGATTGTGATCTAATTCTAATTACCATCCTAAACATATGTATCTAAAATAACGTCCTAACCATTCGTCATCTAAGAATTTAAACACGCAAGCCGCGTAATTAAAATTAAATAAATAAATAGCTGAAAATAAACACCCCACGCAATTAAAAGCAATGAAGGAAAACAAAATGCTGAAATAAAAATAAAGTAAAAGAACGGGATAAAGCTAGAGAAAGACTCACAAGTAGGTTTCTCTACTTAGCCCGAGGGATGCATAATAATATGAGCTTTCCTACTTTACCAGAGAATCACTCTTACAAGGACTACTCTACTTGGCTTTAGGGAAAAGGAGACAATTAAAATAAAAACAATAAAATGATGGTTCTATGCCTAGGAGGGGCAAAGCCAACACATACACTAGCCATGAACCTTGGAGGAAAGGGATAGAAATAATGTAACGACTGAAATTAAAATCCTAAATTAAGAAAGAAAGGGTAGTCATAAGAGGGAATAAGAGGGGGGAGAGAAGACTACTGAAGGAGCCTACTTACTTGAACTTCAACCCTTGAACTGAAAACTTGATCGATTTGAGATACTACCAGTACTAAAAACCAGATCTGGAATGAACCAAATCTGTAATTTCTAGTACTAGAGAAAACAAATTTGAAGAAAAAAAATTGAACTTGAAAGATATGCTTCATAGCTTGTTCTTGTCACCTAGAACTAAGCCTAGAACTCGAACTTGAATATTACAATTTCAATTGTTTACACAATAAAAATAAAAGACTGAATCAAAAAAAAAAAGTGATTGCATTAATTGAATAAAAAGAACTTACAAAAGTCTTTAAAGCATAAACCTAGAACTAGAGCTAGAGAAAGAGAAAACTAGAGAAAGAGATAGAGCAACTAAGAAAAAACCCTAGAAGAAGAATGAAGTGCCTCTTCACCTTGTGTTAATTCTATTATATAGAGAATGGGGGAGGAAAGCTAACGATTTTAGCTTCTAAAAAGAAAAAAGATTTTTTTTTATCTTGTTGATGAAGTGGAGGAGAGAGAAGAGAAAACGTGTGGAGAGAGATCTCCCACGATTTTTCTTGCCCTTTTTTTCCTATTTTTTCTCCCTTTTCTATTTTTCTCTCTCTTCTTGCGTAAGAAACGCCCTGTGGCCGATTTTTCTTGCTTGGATTTGGACAATATTCTATTTTAATAGGAAATTCCATCCATGCCCTTGTCTTTTTTTATTTTCTTCTTTCCTATTTTTTCTCTTTATTTTCACTCTCTCTTCTTCAAACTTACGTACAACCATCTTGGCCGACCTCCTTTAAGTGATGAGTAGGAGAGAGAAAATCTTCTAAAAAAATCTCAATAAATTGGCGGCTAAGAGGTTCGAACTTGAGACCTCCTAATAAGCAAGGGATTTTGCACACCATAACTCACTAACTACGCTAGGTAGTTATTGTTATCAAAAATGAATCTTCAATCACTTAAGGATGTGATTCATCAATCCTTCTTAGCAATTAGAATATTCCTTATACCCTTGGGACAACTGCAGATGGGCTGGTTCTGCATCTGGGTTTAGTTCTGATCCATAATTCTTTTTTTGGCCCGAAAAGAATAATCACTTGTACGGTTGACCAAACGAATGTGTACTTGCAATTGAACACGTTCATCTTGCTCATAATTTCATCCTCTTCGCAACCATGAAAAGAAATAGGACCTCTTTATGTTTAAAATTGGAGATATAGCACCCGACAATCCTTAAGGCCTTGAAAATATAAAACCTATAAAAAGAGAGTAAAACACAAGGTAGCTCCATTCTAAATATGTAAAATGCATGTTTTACTACACTAGATTTCACACATAAATGTGCTCATCAGAATTCCTCCACACTTAGACTTTGCTAGTGCTCGAGCAAAACAAAAAGAAAAAGAATAAAAACAAAAAACCTAACTCACTTTCGTAGGAATCACGGTTGCACTTAGCATGTGCAACAAGCCTTTCAATCCCTTGGTCACCCCTGGTGGACGAGTTGTATCTCGTGGGTGTTTACAGTGAATATACACCCAAAATTCAGAATAAACAAATCCCAACCTTGGCTAAAGGTAAGGGCCATACCGATCCAGAGTAAAGATAATTCCTCTTACAAGGAACCCCCACACTTGAACTTTTATTACCCTTTATCAATTCCAGGGACTAGCATATTTCTTAATTTGGAACTCACTTCGTCTCTTCCAAAACATTCTTATCTTAAGAAAAAACCACTTGTGAAGAAATAGAGAACCAATGACTAAGGCGTTGGAGTGTTTTTTACTAAACATGTTACCTAGCATTAATGACATTTGCACATTTTTTTCTCCTTTTTTCGTTTAATAAACTTTATTCTACTCCACTACTTTTGGCCTGAATGACATGGTGGAGCAAATACCAGACACCCAAGTTACTATGTAGCTTCGCTTTTTGCATATGCCCAAAAAGACAGTGATGCTAGAGTTCTTTTAGAAGTTTCCTCCCTAAGAATTTCGATCAAGACACCATGCTTCCAGAGGCACAATGCCCTGTCTAGTTCCAAGGGAATCAACTCTTATTTTTCTTTATATCGCATTTCATACTTCATTTAAAATTGTGCACTTGTTAACTCATGCCAAATTAAAAAGAATGTCTCAACTCCAAATCAAAAGTACAAGGAACCCACAGACTTACATCTGGTCCAACACCATAAAACAAAGGTCTCTTATTTTTCAAAAGAAAGTCCCATCTCAAGACACATGCTTGTTTCTTTCTTCTCAACAGGGTTCTTATACATTCAAAATGGGTACCTTAATCAAAACTTTTATTTTCATACATCAACCAATCGAATGGTATGATCATTGGCCAAAAGCCAAAGTAGGACTTCATCTTTAGCAAGCTCAAAAAAAAAAAATCAAAGTGGAAAAAGCAAAAACTGGTTTCCCTCCCCCACACTTAAGTCATGCAATGTCCTCAATGCATGGAAAGAATTAAAAGCGAAGACAATGTAAGGGTGTCATACCTGATTAAAAGTTAGTCATCAATGTAAAGAGGTTCATGGAGATCGATGACCTCTTCACTACCAGTAGTAGGAAACTCGAGGAACGGTTTCAAACACTGACTATTAACCTTCGAAATTACCCCTGTTCCTGGATTCAGAATCTCCACAGCCCCATGGGGATATACATTATGGACAATAAATGGTCCATCCCATCGGGATCTAAGCTTACCAGGAAAAATATGCAATCGAGAGTTGTACAATAAGACTTTATCACCAATTGCAAAAGATTTATGCAGAATGTACTTATCATGGAAAGCTTTGGTCTTTTCCTTGTAAATCCTAGAACTTTCATAGGCATCATTCCTAAGTTCCTCCAACTCAGATTGTTGGAGCCTACGATGAATTCTCACATCAGATAAATCAAAGTTGAGCTTCTTGATGGCCCAAAAGGCCTTGTGCTCCAACTCAACTGGTAAGTGACAAGCTTTCCCATACACCAAACTATAGGGAGACTAACCAAGGTTGGTCTTAAATGTAGTCCAATGGGCCCACAAGGCATCAATGAGCCTAAGGGACTAATCCTTATAGTTGGAATTAACAGTTTTCTCTAAGATTTGTTTGATTTGCCTATTAGACACCTCCACTTGGCCAATAATTTGGGGGTGATAAGGGGTAGATAACTTATAGGTGATCCCATACTTTTTCATTAAGGCCTCAAAAGGCCGATTACAAATATGAGTACCCCTATCACTAATTATTACACATGGTGCACCAAAGTGGGAAAAATGTTCTCTTTGAGAAACTGGACCACAATTTTGTGATCATTAGATTTACAAGGCATGGCCTCTATCCATTTAGAAACGTAATCAACAGTCAAAATTATGTACAAATTCGTAAAGGAATTAGGGAATGGTCCCGTGAAATTGATGCCCTATACATCAAAGTTCTTAACTACCAAAATAGGGTTGAGGGGCATCATGTTCCTCTTATTGATATGGCCAAAAGAGTGGCAGGCGGGACAAGCCTTATAAAAATCAAAAGCATCTCTAAGAAGAGTGGGCCAATAAAATTCGCATTAGAGAGCCTTTGCGGCAGTCTTCTTAGGTCCAAAGTGTCCACCACATGCATAATCATGGCAAAAAAGGAGAATAGAATGTTGCTCATGATCAGGAACACATCGTTGGATAATCTGATCCGGACATATTTTAAACAAATAAGGATTATCCCAGAAAAAGTGCTTAACTTGGGAATGAAACCTATACTTATCTTGGGTGGACCAGTGATCTGGAGTCACATCTAAAACTAAGAAGTTGACAATGTCAGCAAACCATGGTTCACTGGATACTATAAATAACTGTTCATCTGAAAAGTTCTCTTTGACTGGAGAATCGACAATCAAGGAATTGGGAAGCCAAGATAAATTGTCTGCAACTAGGTTTTCAACTCCTTTATTATCCCTAATTTCTAAATCAAACTCTTGCAAAAGTAAAACCTACCTAATGAGACAGGATTTGGCATCTTTCTTCTGAACTAGGTATCTAAGAGCAGAATGATCAGTATACACCACAACATGTGAATCAACTAAGTAAGATCGAAACTTTTCTAATGCAAACATAACAACTAAAAATTCTTTTTTAGTGGTTGTATAATTGAGTTGTGCATCCTTTAAGGTTCTACTAGCATAGTAAATGACAGTGGAAAACTTTTAATCCTTTGACCTAAAACTGCTCCTATGGCAAAATCTGAAGCATCACACATCAGTTCAAAAGGTTCAGTCCAAACAGGTGGTTGAATTATGGGTGCATTGGTCAACTCCTTCTTAAGTTGTTTGAAGGATTCTACGCACTCTTTAGAAAACTCAAAAGTTTGATCTTTGGCAAGTAATAAAGTGAGAGTTTGGGACTAAAGTTCTGAATAAACCTTCTGTAGAAGCCCACATGTCCTAGAAAAGACCGAACGTCCTTAACAGATTGAGGAGTTGGTAAATTACCAATTAAATCCACTTTGGCTCTATCTACCTTAATTCCCTCCTTGGATATTACATGGCCTAAAACAATACTAGATTTAACCATAAAATGGCATTTCTCCCAATTCAAAACCAAATTCTTAGATATGCACCTTTTCAAAACTAGAGAAAGATGATGAAGTCATTCAGAATACGAATTCCCATTAATTGAAAAATCATCCATAAATACTTCTAAGAATTTTTTGACCATGTCAGAAAAGATGCTCATCATGCATCGTTGGAACATAGCAGGGGCATTGGAAAGCCCAAAGGCCATATGCCTGTAAGCAAATCTTTCATATGGATATGTAAAATTGGTCTTATGTTGGTCCTCTAAAGCAATTGGGATCTGATTGTAACCGGAATATCCATCAAGAAAACAATAGTATTCATATCCAGCTAACCTCTCTAACATTCTGGTCAATGAATGGCAATGGGAAGTGGTCCTTCTAGGTTGCCACATTAAGTTTCCTGTAGTCTATGCACACTCTCCACCCTGATTGGACATGGGTTGAAATTAGTTCATTATTGGCATTGGGAACTACAGTCACCCCTGACTTCTTAGGCACTACGTGAACTGGGCTTACCCATTGGCTGTCAGAAATAGGATAAATTATTCTATGATCCAAGCACTTTAGGATCTCTTTCTTAGTGGTTTCCATCATCACTGGGTTAGCTCTTCTTTGAGGTCCTGTGGATGGTTTGGAATTGTCCATAAGATGTATATGATGTTGCACAATAGAATGGCTTATACCCTTGATATCAGCCATAGTCCAACCTCGGGCTTCCTTATTATCTTTTAACACTTTAAGTAACTCCTCTTCCTGGCTAGAAGTCAACTTTAAAGAAATTATTAGAGGAAGAGTCTGGTCAGGACCTAGGAAAGTATACCTCAAATTAGATGGCAACTTCTTAAGATCTAGCTTAGGGGGCTCAACTATGGAAGATTTGGGAATGGAATTTGAAAAGAGGTCCTAAGGGCTCCACAGGTGTGTGAAGACTCAAAACTTCAAAAAATAAATTGTTACTATCATCATCCAACTCATCCATACACTCTTGAGATTCTGAATCAAAATTAATATCAAAGTTGCTAATTAAATCATCAGAAAAATCCAAAAAATCATCAAGCATACTGATCTCTTCTTCCATATGTGGTTGCTTGTCTATCCTAAACGTGTTAAACTCAATAGTTTGGTTGCTGAAAGATAACCTTAGGAAACCATTCCGGTAGTTGATTAATGCATTACCAGTAGCCAAGAATGGTCTTCCTAGAATTATTGGGATCTCATCCTTGGTTGAGAAGGGCTTGGTATCTAACACAATGAAATCAATAGGAAAAATAAATTCCCTCACCTTATAGTAAGACATCCTCAACCATCCCTTTAGGAATCTTAATAGACCTATCTACCAAATGAAGAGCAGTTTCAATTCTCCCAATCCTAGTTGCTTGTACACATGGTAAGGTAAATGATTCACACTTGCACTAAGGTCAAGTAAGGCATGCTCAATGTAGGTGTTGCCTATGACACAAGATATGGTAGGGCTCCCTGGATCCTTATACTTGGCTGCTATAGGCTGAGTAATTATGGAACTAATGTTACCTACCAAGAACGCTTTTATGGGCATATGAGTGATACGTTTGTGAGTACACAAATCTTTCAATACCTTTGCATAGGCTGGGATCTGGGATATGGCATCCAAAAGAGGGATTTTCACTTTTACCTTTTTGAAGACTTCTAAAATTTTATCCATGGAAGCAATCTTCTTTATGTTTACTAAGCGATTAGGAAATGGGACAAGTGAACATAAGGACTATTAGGGATTTGTCCTTTTTTAGAAGAATCATCTTTTGTTTCCTTAACCAAATCATCTTTAATTTCAAAAGAATCTTTAGGTTCATCAGACAAACCTGGAACAAGAGGCACACTTGTGTCCTCAACTGAAGGAGAGTTAACAGGAGTAATAGATGGGGAAGATTTAGGAACGCTTTGTTGGTACTCTCTACCACTCCTAAGGGCATAAAAAAATTACATTGGTTAGAAGGCCCTTGTTGGTCTGACCTTGTACTATATTCAGTGGGTGCATTAGTTGGTGCTTGTGAACTAATAGGCTGATGATACCTAGGGTTAGGCTCTGGTTGACTGGGTAAAGTTCCTTTCTCCCTCTCACGCATAATTGAGATAACTTGGGTGAGTTCTCAAATAAGATTTTAATGACTTGTCATGAGGAGGGCCATATTTTTTTTCAAGTCACTTATTCTACTTGCCTCTCCAGTGCTGATAAACCCAGGGGGTTGCTGATAAGATGAGCGAAGAGGGGCCTTGGGAAAACTAGCCTAAGGTCCTACATTTGACCTAGGAAAAGTATATTGGAAAAAAGATTGTTGTGCAAAGGGAGGCCTTTGGGGTCCAGGTTGATCTTGATTATGAAAATTAGAAGGCCCTGCTTGGTTGCCCTAATTCCAAGAGAAATTTTTGTGATTTCTCCATCCTAGATTGTAGGTGTTACTATATGGATTATTCTGGTATAAGGCATTAGCACTATCATTAGAAGTGCCCCCAGAGGTGTTGGGGCATTCTTCTATGACATGTCCAGGGGACTAGCATCAAGCACAAATCTTAACCAAATTGGCTGATGATGGCTCTCTAGGAATAATAGCCTCAATCCTCTTGATTAGGCTATCCAAATGTGCTTCCTTGGCTACTATCCTATCCACAAAATATCCTTTTCCTCCTATGGTTCTTTCACTCTCTTGGGTTGATTCCCACTCACGGGTTTTGTCAGCTAAGTCAAGTAAGAATTCCTATGCCTTTCCTTCGTCTGTAAAGGATGTGAATCCCTCAGGGCACATAGACTCTATCATTTGTTTAGTTGGATAATCAATACCCTCATAAATTATTTGACAAAAATGCTATAAGTCTAAGCCATGGTGAGGGTATTCTTAGAGTAAATCCTTGAATCTCTCCATAAGTTTGGAAAAAGACTCATTAGGATTTTGCCTTTTAATAGAAGGATATCACTTCTAAGCTTATTGGTCTTGTGACTTGGGAAAAAACTTCTTAAGGAAGACAACTGTGAACTGTTCCCATGAGGTTATGGAATTTGTGGGTAACCTATACAACCACTTCTTAGCTTGGTCTTTTAATGCAAAAGTGATAAACCTAAGCTTAACAACATCATCAGAAAGTTGTTGGATCTTAATTAGAACACATACCTCTTCAAATTTCCTTAGAAATAGGTATGCATCCTCAGAGGTCAACCCATGGAAGTGGGGCAACATAGTGATGTATTGAGATTTGAGTTCAAAATTATTGCCCTGGGCTTGTGGTAGAACTATGTAGGAAGGTTGAGCAGTTCTAGCAAGGTAAAACCTATCTTTCAGAGATTTAGGTGAAGGGTTTTGATGTTGGTCTCCCATATTGAAAGGTTTTAAAGAGAGCAGACGTACATAGTCACTACTTGTTGGATCTCTTCTTTTTAACTGATTCTTAGCATTACGTACCCACCTAACACTCATGCAGTAGAAAACTACCCACAACTAGAGTAAGACAAGCACAAAAGAATGAATAGCAAAACGTTTTTTTTTTTTTTATGATTTTTTTGATTTTTTTTTTGGCTTTCTGGGAGCTTACTGGTAGGGATCCGAGGTTGCTCAGGTCAATTCCTGAGGTACTGCTACAGGGTGAAACCTGTCTTTATCATACTGTGAGGCATGGCAACCTCCACCAATACAACTATTATTACAAGTTGCTCTTCTCAGGAATTCAATAAAGAAAAGGAAAAACAAAACAAAGTAAACAAAGCACTCCAATTTACCAAAAGAAAGCAAAAAATAACATGGAACTATCTCCTCGGTAACGGCACCAAAAACATGTTTGAGATTTAAAATGTAACTGCAAGCGTACGGATCAATGTAGCTACGGGTCGAACACAGGGAGAGCACCCACTTTATTTTTTTGCTTCTTTTAATAATGCGAAAGTGAACCGATTAATGATTATGATCTAATTCTAAATACTGTCCTAAAATCTAAAATAACTTCCTAACCCTTCGTCATCTAAGAATTTAAACACGCAAGCCACGCAATTAAAATTAAATAAATAAATAGCTAAAAATAAACACGCCACGTAATTAAAAGCAATGAAGGAAAAAAATGCTGAAATAAAAATAAAGTAAAAGAAAGGGGAAAAAGCTAGAGAGAGACTCACAAGTAGGTTTCTCTATTTAGCCCGAGGGATGCCTCATAATATGAGCTTCCCTACTTGACCAGAGAGTCACTCTTACAAGGGTTACTCTACTTGGCTTTAGGGAAAGGGAGACAATTAAAATAAAAATAATAAAATGATGGTTCTATGGCTAGGAGGGGCAAAGCCAACACATATACTAGCCATGAACCTTGGGGAAAAGGGATAGCAATAATGTAACGACTGAAATTAAAATCCTAAATTAAGAAAGAAAGAGTAGTCAGAAGAGAGAATGAGAGGGGGGAGAGAAGACTACTGAAGGAGCCTAATTACTTGAACTTCAACCCTTGAACTGAAAACTTGATCGATTTGAGATAGTATCAATACTAAAAACTAGATTTAGAATAAACCAAATTTGTAATTTCTAGTACTAAAGAAAACAAATCTGAAGAAAAAAAATTGAACTTGAAAGACATGCTTCATAGCTTGTTCTTGTCACCTAGAACTAAGCCTAGAACTAGAACTTGAAAATTACAACTTTAATTGTTTACACAATAAAAATAAAAGAGTGAATTAAAAAAAAAAAGCGTTTGCATTAATTGAATAAAAAGAACTTACAAAAGTGTTTAAAGCATAAACCTAGAGCTAGAGCTAGAGAAAGAGAAAACTAGAGAAAGAGATAGAGCAAATAAGAAAAAACCTTACAAGAAGAATGAAGTGCCTCCTCCCCTTGTGTTAATTCTATTATACAGAGAATGGAGGAGGGAAGCTAACGATTTTAGCTTCTAAAAAAAAATATTTTTTTTCTTGTTGATGAAGTGGAGGAGAGAGAAGAGAGAAAACGTGTGGAGAGAGATCTCCCACGATTTTTCTTGCCTTTTTTTCCTATTTTTTCTCCCTTTTATCTATTTTTCTCTCTCTTCTTGCGCAAGAAACCCCCTTTGGCCAATTTTTCTTGCTAGGATTTGGACAATATTCTATTTTAATGGAAAATTCCATCCATGCCCTTGTCTTTTCTTTTCTTTTTTTTTTCTTCTTTCCTATTTTTCTCTTTATTTTCTTTCTCTCTTCTTCCAACTTGCTTGCAACCATCTTGGACAACCTCCTTTAAGTGATGAGTAGGAGAGAGAAAATCATCTGAAAAAACCTTAACAAAATGGCAGCTAAGAGGTTCAAACTTGAGACCTCCTAATAAGCAAGGGATTTTGCACACCACAACTCACCAACTACGCTAAGTAGTTGTTGTTATCAAAAATGAATCTTCAATCACTTAAAGATGTAGTCCATCAATCCTTGTTGGCATTTAGAATATTCCTTATACCCTTGGGATAACTGCAGATGGGCTGATTCTGCATCTCGGTTCAGTTCTGATCTATTATTCTTTTTCTGGACCGAAAAGAATAATCACTTGTACGGTTGACCAAACAAATGTGTATTTACAATTGAACTTATCCATCTTGCTCATAATTTCATCCTCTTTGCAACCATGAAAAGAAATAGGATCTCTTTATGTATAAAATTGGAGATATAGTACCCGATAGTCCTTAAGGCCTTGAAAATATAAAATCTACAAAAAGAGAGTAAAACATAAGGTAGCTCCATTCTAAATATGTAAAATGCATGTTTTACTATACTAGATTTCACACATAAATGTGCTCATCAATACCTCGTGGGTACAAAATAGGGGAAATACATTCGAATAGTTAAAATTTCTAAGTAAAACCCGAACTACATTAAAAACTAATCTAAGGAAGTTAGAACAAAAAGGTGAAACAAAAGGCTAGAAGCTGTCACTGGTAGGAACCGAGCTTTACAGCTGGGACTGCTGCTGATGACTAGTGGAAGCTGTGTCCCATTACTGCAGTACATGAGGTCTATAGTTTGGCGAGATGCCCAAGAACTCTACCCATCCATCCAAAGTAGCCTCCACCATCTCTACTCTTGAGCTCAGAGCCTCTAAGTTAGTATTGACTCTGGCAAAACCTCTCTCCATAAAGTCCATCATATCCTGCAGAGTCAGGGCATCTAAACAATGAAAATAAATAAAAGTTAGAATCAGAAGTAGCATAGCAAGATTAAATGATCATAGTAAGCATTTAACAAGTAAAAATGACATTTACCTCCAGTCTGAGTAGTGGGCTGCGTAGACTCTGGAGCAGTCACAAATGGAGTCTGAATAGGAACATGAGTAGTCTAGGTGGTCTATGGGATACTTTCAGTAGGGGTGGTGCCATGGGTACTCACCCTCTGGAACACAGGGACGCTATGTTCATAGGCTCTCAATCTCATCAACAGTGAACCCATTGAGACCCATATCTACATCACTAATATGGAAGTCTCGAAGGGGATCCTCCTCCTACAACTCCTCCTCTTTGTGAGGAATCTCTTCCTCATCTCTCTATGGTAACTCCCTCTCCTGTTCTCTGAGCACCTCATGCATCTCATTATCTCTATGTTGTAGCTCCTCCTTATGCTGCTCATCTTCACTCATTGCAGCTCATCATCCTCTTAGTCCTTTGATTCCTCCTCAGCTGCAGGTACCTCTTCTATATCATTGCCTACATACTCATGGAGTTGTATTTTCTCCAAGATGGCTTTGTCAAAGGGTATGGCACGTGATTCCTTCTTCTCCTCCCCCTCAAACCAGATCCTCATATGCTTAAATATCTTGGTTAAAATCCTGCTATAGAACAGGTGACCATCACTAGGGTGGTAGGCCCGATGTACCATGTGTCTCAACATCAAGTAAGGGAGACTGATCCACTCTCCTATATAGAGACAGAAAGCAATGTATGCCTGCATCAATAATACCTCACTGAAGTGGCCATTGATAGGGAGCAAGTTGTACTACACGATCTTGCACAACACCCTTAGGGAAGGCCTCTAGTTGGCTATTAGTGTCCAGCTAGCCTCACCACCTTCAATCACTATAGCCTTAACTAAATCTTTCTCGGTGTCAGTGAGAAACCCTGAGAACTTGTCCTAGGAGGGCAATATGTCTTATTCCCCTCATTGGATACCTAATTATAGCCCCAAATTTGGTTGTGGTGAGGGAAATGTATTTACCCCTACCATGTAGACTATCTTGTAGTCCCCATTATTGAGATGCTTTCTAGTCAAATTGCAATAAAAGCCCTAACTAATCTATGGTATACTTCTTCCTCAATTTTTAACATTGATTCCCACCCTAAAGCTTCAAATCTCTCTTTTACCTTGAAAGCTCGAAGGTCATGTGTAATGATAGGTCATTTGACTATCAAAGCCCGAGACATGGAATGTGACCAGTTGTCTTGATTGGTTGTGGTGCAAAACCAAATGGTGTCAAATCCTTCTCCTCTTCCCATGTGCCCTAACTGGATGGTGGCAACCTTATTACGAGTAGACCTTCCAGAAACCATGAACCTACACAAAATATGCACAAGAGTGCATGAATAGAAAGCTAGATAGACAGAGAGCTACTCAAATAAAGAAGGAAAGGAAAGATTAACTTAGGTTATAATAGGACACATGAAGTGAAAAATGAACCTAGGTATAAGGAAGTTCAAAAAAGAACATACCTAGAGTGTTAAAAGTATGAAAATTTATGTATTAAGAATTTATGTATTAAGGATGGGAGAAGCTTAGACCCAAAGTTGGCAGGAGACTGGTGTCTATTGAGTGGGAAATGGAGTTTTCAGAGTAATAGCAATCGCTCTCAGGTAATGATTAAGTGCAGTAGGAATGGGTGAATCGACCGGTCGGTCGTGGATCTCTCCTGTTGGTTGTATCCTGTTGGTTTTGCCAGAATGACTTGGTATGCTTTGATCCTTTAGGGTAGGTTATGTGAGACCCAGTGGGGCAATTAATGCCTAATATATGCTGAGATTACTTAATTACATAAGTTAAAATGGGAGGGGAAGTGATATTAAAATTTCAAGATTATTCTAAGAAATTTGGAAATTCGGCATGTATGATAGAAGAGAAAAGTTAGAGAATACAATGTGGGAGACCAAATTTGGAAAAGGTATAAGGACTTGCTTTATATAAGACAGATACATTAGAATCAGTTAAAAGTGCTATTGAGGATCATCATTGCATTACAGGAAAGATGAAAATTTTAATATGAAGGAATAAGGTGCAGATTTTGCTAACCTAAAGCCTAATACTACAATGAGAAAAGTAGCCCATATCTAAGATAACATGGGAAGTGGAAATCTATAAAATATAGGTGTCATAAACAAGATTTGGACCTCTTATTTTACGGTATATGCAAACAAGTGGATTAAAAAGTATAAAATGGAGATAATATTTGAAGGCCAGATGAAGTAATAAATTGAGTTGAGATATCACGGAATTTTAAAGATTCTTGATGTAAAATGAAACTCCATATGTTGATAGTGAAATCAAGGGAAAAAATTAATTAGATATAAAGAGAGAGATATGGATAGACTATTGGAAGTTAATCCAAACAAGTGATTAGCATTGATATAGTTGTGGGATGAACTAAAATGTAATGTTGGAAAATTATAAAGTGGATATAGTCTATTGGAAATGATAAGCAAAAGTATAATGGATAAATTATGGATGAAGAAGACGCAAAAAGGAATATTAATGAAAAATCTAAGAATGATAAGGTTCAATGATGATTTTACAATGCAATCCATGGAAGTTTGATTTAAAGGTACAAGAACCAATTGATTTGGAAGTAAACACCCTCACAAATTTCTAGAATGAAATTTCTTTTGAGGACAGGAGAAATTGTAACATCCTGGATTTTGAACCCTCAATCCTAAAGATGGTGTCTAGTGAACTAGAACCAAAGTTAAAAGTTCCAAAAAGTAGAATTTTGAGTACAATGGTGTAGATGGGGGACAAGTGAGAATAATGGAGAAATTGGTTTGGTTTTAGGTGTGGGGAAGGTCCCATACAAGGTGGGATACCATTAGCCGAAGATAGGTTAATAGGGAAGCCCATAACAGACAACCGGTGGGATAGGCCTTGGCTAACCGGCCAGTCGGTTGCAGTGGCAGAATGCCCTAAAAACGACCCCACCACTTTACAAGGATATTTTTCCCCTCTCTACCATGGATTAGGGCATGCTGAAAGGTTTAAATGCAATTGCTTTCATGCTGAAATCCATTTTCCATGAAAATTTATTTGGGTTTAAAAAATGGGAAAAATGGGTTTTCTAAAAACTATTTTTGCCAAACAGCCGTTAAGGTCTGTTTAGCACTATTTAAGGAAGGGGAGGTTGGTTGTGTTCCTTTCTTTCTCTGTTGCTGAAGACACATGAGAGAAAAAGGAGAAGAAGAGAGAAAAGAGAGAAGAGGGGGTAGGCTGTTGGTTGGCTGCTGCTGATGCTACTTGCGGCTGCTGCTACTGTGGATGAAGGTGCAGCAAATGGTGCTGCAGTTGCGGCTGCTGCCATCACATGTGCATGAGATGTATGTTGCTACACTTGTGGAGCTAGAACAAGGACTTCTCAGTTGATTACAACCCCCCTACACATGTGGCATCAATTGGGAAGGTAAAACCTTAACCCTAGGCTATGAAGTTGGAACAGTAGGATTCGATCAGGGATAAGAAAAGTATGCATATGAATGGGTACAGGGTTGTCCCAAAAACCCTAAAATTTAGGGCTTTTCCATGTAACACCCCAAACTAGAAGTAGCTGATCAGGACCTAGCTAGCATAGGAAGTTGGTACCCTTTGGTGGATTCACTTGTCCAGTAATGAGAGAGGAAATTTGGCAGATCCACTAGCAAGGTTAGGGGTATTAAATGGTCAGAAGATGGGTGAGAACAATCTTACATTGAGTGAACTTGTCACACCCTGCCTCAAATTGGCCAAGGTATGCGGCACTGGACACTCACATCCAGTCAGCCTACCATACCCAGGATCACAGATGCAGTATCTTAATTTCACAAATTATACCAAGATCACAAGTAAAATCCGAGTACGCTAATAAAATCATATAAATATCATTGGTGGTGTACTAAAGTGATATATTACATTATACACTTTTCATGTTTGAAAACAACCACAGGTTTCAATCCTACTTACTACACGTTCAATAACTATATACATCAAAAGGAATATCTGAAATAATAGAAGTGATGTCCATCAGCATCCTAGTGTCTCACAGACACAAGCCTCACAACCGTTACCAAAGTCCAATCCTACTTCAGCACCGATTCCACCATCTTAAAATAATAATCAACGAGGGGTGAGATTCACAAGCTTAGTGAGGGGTGCACATGCAAGCACATGCAAATAAATGATTCAATGTATGCTCAAGAAAATTAGATGATGCTCACTATCCATTTTTATCACACAATACCTAGCAAACAAAGACTAAGTCCAGATAGGGTATTAGTGCTATAGTAATATAGGTGGCATCCCTAGTCCTAGAGTCACACACATTGGTCACCCAGAGATACAAGATAGTTGCAAGTCAGGAGCCTGTAGGTCCCAGAATTTCATACATCAGTCACCCCGCAAACCCCTAATGAGTAGCCCCATCCTATTGCCATGGTCCTGGAATATCATACATCGGTCACCCGTGCTGTGGGGCATGTGGCCACGGTCCCGAAATCTCACACATCGGTCCCCCGTGCTGCATCCCATCTCTTGGGATTAGCTAGTACCTAACCCCCTACTGGCAAGGGGTTTAGCACTAGGGTTTGTGAATCCTAACCATATATATACTACATCCATCAATCACATCCATAGCGTCCAATCATACATCAATGGCCATCACTATAATACCGACCTCTGAGCCCACAGTATTGGAAATGCACCTCGGCCACACCATGCCTCAGACCATTGATCTTACAATCATTACCACTCGCACATCATACCACACACATCCTCTGACCTCTAGGCCCGTGGTACTAAAAACGCATCTCGGCCACTCCATGCCCTAGACCATCAGAGCCACAGCCATAACTATAATACTGACCTCTGGAGCCACGATACCAGAAAGAACCTCAACTGTAGACCTCATCCACAAAACCACAATCACTTACCTCACTTACCTCACTTACCTCTGCAATCCGGAACCATTTTATAGCCTCATCCTTCCATACTCACAGGTTAGCAGTAAAATATAAAAGAGTAGCAGTTCAATTATATCATAATCACAAGATAACAATATGCATACACAATGTCACAATTCACACACATATATATGATCCACACAAATTAGAAAAGAATGCAAAAATAAACCGTAAAATAAAGCCAAACACCCACTCACCTTGTTACCCAAAGCACAGGTACAATGAGATTCCTGCAATCGAATTCGTATCCTCGCCCAATTGTTAGGTTCCTAACCAAGTGTGTATCCTTTGTAACACCTATCTAAATCTGAATTGAATCATTATATGTTCACTATTGAATCTAAAACAACTCTTAACATCCCATGTCCCAATCTCATTTAAAACCTCGGAAATGCCCCTAAGTTACCCCTACTCAATGCTAATTTGGGTTATAGGTAGAGAACATAACCTACAAGGGGTAGGGTATAACTTAGCCAAAACAGGGGCTAATCGGCCTTAAAAGCACCCAACAGGTGGGTTGGCTAGGTTGTAACTGGCCGGCTGGTCCCTTATTCTGCAGAATCCGATTCTGCTAAGGCTGATGCTGCATATCATAAATCCAAAACTGGGTCTCTCCCAAACCTAGTTGGTCTGCCTCTGCATAGGGATCTTTGTATGATTATGTGGGTAGCACAATGGCTCACCTCTGGGATTAAATCAACTGAATTCAAACCATATATATATTCAGTTCTAAAGAATTTCAGAAATTACACATGTATTGGAGTTAAATCTGTAGAGTTGGATTGTTTTTCCCATTTCAAACACTTAATTAGGGCTGTAGCAAAAAATTTCCATCATTAAAACTACCTACTATCTCCAATTGAGTCCAGCAACTGATTTCTAGGAAGAAAAATGAGATTAATTCATCCCAAAACTCAATTCTGAACCAACAAAAATTTTGTTTCTACTCTATTGCAGAATTCAAACCATACTCAGCGTTAATTCATCTTTAATTTGCATATATTCCACCCAATTACTAAAATCCCTTTGTTCCAGGGTTTACAAGAATGGATTTCACACAAATTGGGTCCTAGAACCCTTCCCAAAATTGGGGTTTCGTCTATTGGGTTCCGAATTCAGCTCATAGGGACTCAATTGCAGTCCCTACATCATTGAAACCCTAAACCCTAGCTACCTACTGCTACTACCCTAACTAATTTCACCAAATAGGAGGGGCAGCAACACTTACCTTTGTATTACCTTTGTATAGGGAACCCCAAAATTGCAACTGTCACACCCCAATTCTAGTAGACCCAACTTACCAATAGGAATACCGGCGGTGTGAGTAAGACACGTACCTGTCTTACCAACCTACCGGGATCTCTAATAGTAGTACCTTAACATTTTTTACAATCTCGCATCACAAACCAACATAAACAGCGGAATTAGAATATAATAGCGGAATCATAAATAAAATGGGGAAAACATCGAATGATAATATAATAGCGATAATCGAGTTATTCTGTTACATTCATCCATGACGTATGATATAATCTCAAAAATAATATAAAATCCACAGTTATACCCAAAAGTATCAAACTATGATGTACAATCTCATGGTGCGGCGTAAGCACAATGGTCACAAGCACAGTCCTGATCTTGCTCCTCCGCTTCTGGCATCCAACAGTTACTCACACCATACTTTGACCCAGAAGATACTGGGTCACCTGCCATTGGCACCACGGTACCTACATCATAATCTAAAAAGGGGTGTACATGTGGGGTGAGCTTTCCAATTCTCTCAATGAGGGGTGGGGTCAAGCACATCCAAGTAAGACAATAGCAGTAATAATTTATGATGCATAATTACAGAAATTAAACACATAGTCCATAATGCTCATGATGCAGTTCATTTATTTATTATCCACCTAACAATTCAAACTATATCTGGTGAATGCTACTACGACACATTAGGCTATATCCTTCATCTCGGAACTGTCATTGACTATGCAAGGATACAAACCCTAGCCATGATTAGAAGCCTGCCGGTCCCGGTATGCATCCATGGGTCACCCAATAAATCCCTGATAACCCCCTCCTAGCAGTCACAGCACTGGTAACACATCAGCCACGCCGGACAGGTTCTTGCCTCCAGTAACAATCACATCGTACTGCAGGAGTGGCACTTCAGAAAGGCACATCAAACATACCACAATGGGTTATCCAACACCTCAACCCCTGTTGGCAAGGGTGCATAGCATAGGGAGTGATACCTAACCATATATATACTACATGCCTTAATAATGATATAGTTAGTATAGATTACACAATACCAAAGAGACCTCGGCCACAAAGTGTAATCCATCTCCAAATATAGTCCCGGGTACACGACACTAGAGAGACCTTGGCCACAAAGTGAAACCTGAGACTATTTACCTAATCTAGCATACATATCACAGTTGAGTATGGACTACACGACACCAGTACCAATCATCAGCTATGAAGCACATTTATTTCCAAATGTAGTCCCAGGGTACACGATACCAGCGAGACCTTGGCCACAAAGTGTAACCCATGACTACAACTAACTCTAAAGCATATAATCAATGCATAAATGCAACATACATACAGTAATCATGGCACTGGTACCACCTCGGCCACGCTAGATTCTGTCTTGCCCACACAACCAAACACACGGTGATCACGGTACCGGTACCACCTCGGCCACATCGGATCCCATCATACATCTCCATACAGTTTATATCATAATCGTAAATGACAATTGTAACATAGCATCATCGCATTTGAGAAATTACAATTAAATATATAAACCTAAGCATGTGAGCAATTTAAAAATAATAAACATTCCAAAATAAACATAGTCCATCCCTCACCTTGTTGATCTCTGTTTGTTTTAGGGTTTAAGTAACGCCACCGATCAATCCATTCAATTTTGACTTCGGGGCACGTGTGCATCACTGTCCTAGACATAAAGAGAATTATACAACAGTATGCATCGGGAACATCAGGAGGGACCTACACAAGTCACCCCCAAAATGTACAGACACTGTCTCCTAATGACAGTAATGTCACCGAAAATAGAGCATTTTCGCCGAAAATATCAGACCTATTTTTGGTGGAGGTAACAGAGGCCATGTAAGGCTCACATGTTCACAATAAATATTCCACCAGAAACAGACCCAATGGATCTGGTGGGCTGTTTCTAGTGGAGGTTCAGGGCATTCCAACTATTTTGGGGCTTTTCGACTCAGGCCTGATTGTCGAGATTTGTTCTGTGGAGTTTGTAAAGGATGCTCCTAGCATCATTTTAAGCTAAGAAAATTCCAATTCCACTGAGCCACTTAGGAGATACATCGATCGAATGATCAAAATCCTAGTTGGTCTTTTGGTATTACATGTTACTGGAGCTCATTGGGCTTGGTTCGAGCTCGGCAACAACATCGGGAGGGTAAAACACTCATCCTATGACTTAACATAATTTGTACATCAATATTCCATCCATAGCTAGCCCTACTTAGGTTAAAATGAAGAGAGAGAGTGGTATGGGAGGTTATACTTACCTCTGGTAGTGATTCTGGTAACAAGGCGGTAGCCGGCACCAAGGTAGGCCTCCAACCTTCTCCTTCTTCCTCCTCTTCTTCCTTCCTCTCCTCTTTCTCTCCTCTCCTATGTTGGGCACAAGAGAAATGAGGAAATGAATCCTCATTTCCCAACTTATAACCTAAATGGGCCTTAGGGTCTGTTTGGTTTGGACCTCTTTTGAACCAATCAGGTTAAAATGAAATTTGGGGCACAAGGACTCAATCATTTAGGTCCATAAAGTGCTCATGTCACGAGGAAGGTGTGGAGGATGATTTGAGATCATCCAGAACCATTTAGATGCGAGTGATGGGAACCACAGGCATCAGAACCTCGACAGCAGCATATCAACCCACTGGAAATAGGCACCAGATCTAGGCCCAAGCTACTTTCGGTGACTTTTTTTCGGTGGTCAAGACAGCTTGCTATCCCAGGGTTGGTCCTGCACGGGTGGTTGCCCTCAGACATGCTCAAGGCCTTTCAGCAATTATAATGCATACCAGAAATCAAGTGTGGGGAGTTGGGTCACTTACCATCTGGGATTGGATGGTATAAATCCCCTCCAGTTAGATAGACACGCAATGCACGAACATATGGGGTCATCTCTACCCCTTGGATAATGTGCAGCCGTGAGCCAAAATCCGGTCGTACTTCCAATCTCCGATCCAAGGCCTGTCACAATAGTTTAAATTAGACCGGATTAGGGCACAGGTGTAATAGCAACAATCCCTCTCTTTTCTTCTTCTTCTTTTCCTCTGCTATTTCACCATATGTACAATAAAAGAATGATAAACAACATTTGTTTTAATATTTTATAACTCAGCCAATGGGTCCCTAAGGCCCATTTGGCTAAACTGCTTATTTCCTAAAATTAGTTCTTAAAAATTAATTCTAAAAACACAAAACTAATTAAACTAAATTCCTATTGATGGACCCCACCATATATTGACCTATTAGGTTAGGTTTAATCAGCATGATGACTCTTACACGGTGAGTATGTGCGAGGCTCAGGGTTATAGGGATGTGGGCCCCCACAACTGAAACCCAATTTTCTTGTATTCTGCTAACTGAACCAGCTGGCCAGTTGGCAGTAGCGTATCCCATTGGTTTGCCTATTTTAACGTATTTTTTGTCCTAAATTTTAGGTTCTTAAGTCCACCCAATGTAGGACTGGTCTCACTAATATTTGGCTATTTTATGCTCCTTCCTTGGCCAATAAATCAGCCAAATTCCCTCTCCTACTACTATACATATGGATCCATAGCAGAGTAGCCTACTCTCTTATGCCAACTAGGCTATAGGACTAAGGTCAGCGGCTTCCAGTTTAGGGTGTTACAAAACTCACAGGCTTAATAGATAATACAACTAAAAGTGCAAAAATGGGCAAACCGGCAGGATACCCTGTTGCCAACAGGCCAGTCAGTTCGCCTGGCAAAATGCAAGAAAATCTAATTTTTCTGTGTGGGGCCCACATCCCTATACTCCTCAATCTAGCACTCATCCAATATGTAGGGGTCCTCATACTGACCAAATCCAACTTAATAGTTCAGTATTTGGTAGGGTCCATTAATGAGAAATATGTTTTTAAAAATCAATTTTTGAAAGTAATTTTGGGGTGTTCAACCAAACAGGACCTAAGGACCCTTTGGATGAATTATAAAGCAAGCTACCGCCACTATTCCCCTCATTTCCTTGCGTCCCAATTCGGTGAACAAGAAGAAGAAGAAGAAGAAGAAGAAGAAGAAGGAAAATAAGAAGAGAAGAAAAGAAGTGGAAGGAGGAAGGAGCTGCTGTCTGAATGTTCCTACTGCACCTATGATGCTCTGATACTATAGAATAGAGAGATATGTATGCAAGTAGGGCTGGATACAATTGCTGTCCACATGAAGCTGAGCAAAGAACTGCAGTTCAGGATGGTTTCTGCTGAACCATAGCAGCTACAACCTTTATTTATGGCCGCTGTATATACATCTTAAGGTCAGAATTCATCCTTGAATTTATTTTACAATAGCTCTACTTAAATTAGGAAGAGTATTCAGCTTGGTTCCTAAGCATGCAGCCACCCAAAGTGGGAAACATGGACTGCAAGGATAGGGTTTTGGGTTAAAATTCTGCCATAGAGACTAAATCGATTGTAATTCTTGATGTACTCTTTCTGTACATGTAACTTAAGGTGAGATGAAGACTTTAAATTGTCCCTACAGCCACCCATAAATTGGGTTCAAGCTTCGAAGGTTAGGGAACATATTCCCAGCCATGAAATTGCCATTACAGGGAAGAAAAATTATGGGAATAAAAGGGCAGGATTTTAGTCAATGAAATTGATGGTTTTAGGGGTTATAAAGTAACCGTAGAGATCATATGGGACCTTCCCCATGCTGCCATGGTCAATACCCATTGAATATTAGCAGCCCAAACTAAGAGAACTGGCAGAACAGCCTCTGGGAGTGCAAAAAATTCTGCCAAAATTGACCCGCCTGTTGTCTCCCACTGGTTGGGGTGTTTTAAGCCCAATCAACCCCTATTTTGGCTGGTTAGTACCCTAACCCTTGTGGGTCATGTTTCTTAACTTTTTACCCAAATTAGCCCTGGGTAGGGGTAGTTCGAGGGCTTTTTTGAGACTTTAATTGGGTTAATATATGGGGTTTTTGGAAGTCATTTTGGATTCAACAGTGAACCTATACTTAGTCATATTAGGTGTTATGAATGCTTAATAATATGATACACCATTGGTTAGGAACCTAAAACTTATCGGGCGAGGACATGCGGTTGATTATGGGGATCCTATCTTACTTGGTGATTCGGGTTTTGAGGTAAGTGGGTGTTTGACTTTATTTTACAGAGTGTTTATGCATTAATTCTATTTTAGCATGAACTGTGTGCATGAATGACATGTCATATTGCTGCTATGCATGCTATTTGATATGATGGACTTAACCTTTGAATATGGAAGGATAAGGCTAGGGAATGGTTTTGGACTACGGAGGTAAGTTTTTATTGTATTGTGGAGGGGTTCAATAGTTTTAACTGTGGTATTGATAGTCTAGGGCACGGTGTGGTCGAGGTTCTTTCTGATACCATGGGCCTATAGGTCAGTAGCATAGTTAGTTATAACTGTGGCTCTAACGGTCTAGGGCATGGTGTGGCCGAGGTTCTTTCCGGTACCGTGGGTCTAGAGGTCATAGGATATGTGTTGTATGTGATGAGTGGTAATGGTTGTATAATCGATGGTCTGAGGCACGGTGTGTTCGAGAGGGGGAGGATCCGGTACCGTGGGCTCAGAGGTCGACATTACAGTGATGGTCACTGATGAATGGATTGGTATGAATGCATATAGATTGCATCTAGTTAGGATTCACAATCCCTGGTGCTACACCCCTTGTCAGTAAGGGGTTAGTTATTGGCTGATCCCAGGGGATGGTATGTTTGTGATGTGTGAGGGTAGTGGCTGAAAAAAAGACCTCTCTTTCCCCTTCGTGGGGGGAAAAAAGATTTTCATTCATTTGGCCCTCTCTCCTTTCTTTCTCTTTCTTAGGGAAGGGTGTGTTGTGTGTGCTTACCTGTGGGCCCCGCACCGCCGTACCACCGCTTGGAGATAGGTGGAGGTCTATTTCACAGGAGTGTAAAGGTCATCCTTGAGACGGGGATTTGATGATGGTCCAATACGGGGGATTGGGATCATGCAAAAGGGGTTGGAGTAACCACCTAGGATTATGGGCCTAGGACTCGGGGGTGGGCCCAATTCTTGAGAAAAGGGCCTGAAAATTGGTCTAGTCTAGAGATTTAAGGTACATGTCAGGTTATAGTGTTGGGAAGGTGTTAGGCACCCAATCTACCCGGTTCAACCAGTCTTCTTACTAGATGCTTGAGACTGAACATTTTCCATAATTATTCCTATTTTACATACATGGCAAGTTTTACACATATATATACATTAATTGAATTTAATTAATTATGTACACTAAAACAACGTCAATAAAAAGTCTACATTATGCTATTTTGGGTGAGAGATTATTCCTGAGCTTAACCCTTGTTTCAGGTCAAGAGGGGTGGACCCAGATTGGGGCTGATATGAACTTTCTTATGGATTCTCCTAGCTCAGGGGAAGGTGGTCTTGACCATCTGACTTTTTTTTCGAGAGATGCTGACTATGGTAATATTAAAACAGAGTTTCGGCTAGGAACAGTTACTTTCAGATTTAAATTTTAGCAGAGCATCGGCTAGGGAAGCTGACTTCTGGGCTTAGGCTGAGGTATCAGTTTGGCCGAGCTTCTGCTAGGGAGGAGCTACTTTCGGATTTTAGCTGAGGTGGCACTCCAGCAAAGCTTCCTCTAGGGATAGGCTATGGGAGGAGTATGATTAGGTGGCACTTCGGTAAAGCTTCTGCTAGGGATAGGCAATGGGAGGGCTATGATGAGGTGGCACTCCAGCAGATCTTTCGTTGAGGATATGCTATGGGAGGGCTATGATTAGGTGGCACTCCAAAAGAACTTCCACTAGGAATAGTCTATGGGAGGGCTTATGCTAAGGCTTGATAAATTCGAATGATTGAGGAACTTCGAAGGCCCGAAGAATACTTTGAATCTATAAAGATCACTTCGAAGACTTGAAGAACTTCAAAGGGGGGAAATGAAGGAAAAGTTTCTCCTATACAAAATGCTCACTCAAAAAACTTCGTATGATTGAAGAACTTTGAAGGCCCAAAGAACATTGCGAAGATTCGAAGAACACTTCAAATCTTATGAAGATCTCTTCGAAGACTTGAAGAACCTCAAAGGGGGGGAAGAGAGGGTAGAGCTTCTCTACAAAGGGTGCTCACTAGGAGGCTTGAGTGTGAAAAAACCAAAAAGAGGGGGGTATTTATAGATTTTTTGGGCCAATGGGGTGAAAATGGGGATTTCCTTAGCCAATAGGGTAAGAAAGTAGATTTTCTTGGCCAATGAGGTAAAAAAGTAGATTTTCTTGGCTAATGAGCTAAAAAAGTAGGTTTTTGGGCCAATGGTGTGAAGGATGAATTTCTTTGGCCAATGAGGTGAAAAGATGCTTTTCTTGGCTATGGGGGTAGTGGACGAAAATAGATTTATGCATGTCGATTCCGTCCTCTCTCCTCTCTTCCATCTCTTTCATGTGAGGGAGGGGAGTGTGTCATATGTGCTTATCCTATGGGATCCACACCATTGTGTCCCCGCTCGGAGATACGTAGGGGCCTAATTCGCAAGAGTGTAAAATTAGTCATTTGTGATGGGGGTTTGATGATGGTCCAATACGGGGATCGAGATCATACAAATGGGGGTTTATAGTCACCACCTAGGGTTATAGGCCTAGAACCATGGGGTGGGCACAATTACTAAGAAAAGAGCCTGAAATTTGGTCTGGTCTAGAGATTTAGGGTAAGTGTCAGGTTGTAGAATTGGAAAGGTGTTAAGCACCCAATCTACCCGGTTCGACCGGTCTTCCTACCAGATGCTTAAGAATGAATATTTTTCACAATTATTACTATTCCACATGCATGGCTAAGTTATCACACATATATATATTGATTGAATTTAAACTACTATAAACACTAAGACAAGGTCTATATAAAGTCTACATGATGACAAGTTGGTTGAAAAACTGCACATGAACTTAACCCCTGTTTCAAGTTAAGAGGGGTGGGCCCCTAATTAGTACCATCGGACTATCTTTTGGATTCTCCTGGCTCAGGGAAAGATGGTCTTCACCTCTGATTTCCTTTCTTAAGAGATGTTGACTGTGATGGTATGCAGACAGATTTTTGGTTAGGAACGGTTACTTTTGGATTTGGGTTAAGATAGAGCTTTAGCTAGGGAAGGTTATTTCTGGATTTGGATTCGGACAGAGCTTCGGCTAAGGAAGGCTATTTTCAGGCTTAGGATGAGGTGGCACTCTGGCAGAGCTTTCGCTGGGGATAGGCTAGGGGAGGGCTAGGCTAAGGTGGCACTGTGGCAGAGCTTCAGTCAGGAATAACTATTTCTAAGAAGATTTCAGGGGCACTCGGATAGGGCTTCCGCTAGGAATTGCTATTTTTGGAAAGAAATAGATTGACCTAAAAATAGATTGAAGATCCCCAAAGCCCCAAAGAATACTTTGAAGATCCGAACAGAGCTCCAGATCTTGACAAAGATCTCTTCGTAGACCCGAAGAGATCTCTTCATAGACCTGAAGAACCTCAAGGGAGAGGGATTTCTATTTCTGGTAAAGCTCAAGAACACTCAAAGGGGGACGCTAAGAACATACTATTTTTGGCAAAAACTAGATTGGACTAAGAACTTGGATTGAAGATCTTCAAAGTTCTGAAGAACACTTCGAAGATCCAAACAAGATTTTGGATCTTAACAAAGATCGCTCCGAAGACCCAAAGAAAATCAAAAGGGGGAGGGGAGGAGGAGAGAGGGTTTCACTACTATGGAGTGAAGTGGGGTTGTTTGTGTCGAAAATCCAAATGAGGGGGTATTTATAGGACTTCCAGACCAATGGGGAAGAGGGAGAATTTTTAACTAACGGACAAAGAGGGTACTTGGACTAAAATGGGTGAAGAGGGCTTTTATCCAATGGGTAAAAGGGGTTCTTGGACTAAAATGGGTGAAGAGGGCTTTTATCCAATGGGTAAAAGGGGTTTTTGGGAGAGAAGATTCTTAGCCAAAAAGTGGGTTTTTGGTCTCAAGTGTTTCCTCTTCACCTACTAGGCCAGTGGAAAACTAATCCCGGGCATTGATGGCTGCACACAAGTTTGGGCCGAAGTGCACGGGACATGGCCAGCACAGGAGGGCAGGTAATCTGTACAAAGTGTGTGGGCAATGTTATGGGTGTGCGATAAATGGCACACAGGAAGTTGCATGGGTGTGTGGGCAGTGGCATGGGTATATGGAGAGTGGTATGGGTATACGAAACCTGGCACATAGGGCAGCCCATATATGGGCACTGGCAGGGCAGCAGGTAAGTCTGGTTGGGCACTATGTAGCAGCTGCACTGGATGGGCAGCAGCTGGGCAGGTTGGGCACCAGCTGGCACAGGCACGGGTTGTAGCCAACCGGGACATAGGTAGGGTCATGCGAGGGCACTGGCTAGGTCATGTGGGGGTGTGGGTTGGGTCATATGGGGCTCCGAGCTGGGTCATGTAGGGCATGGGTTGGGTCATGCGAGGGCACTCACTTGAGCCTGTGCAGGCATGGCTGGCTGTGTAGTAGGCATGGGCTGGCATACGCTAGGCAGTAGGCATAGGTTGGCATATGCTAGGCAGCAGCTAGCCAATAGCATGCGTGCGGGTTGGCCTGTTGGCTAGCACGCTCAACATGCATGTGGGCTAGCCTACTAGCCAGCGCGCACGCAATTATGGATTTTTTTGGTGATGATCACAGGAAATTCGACGGTCCTATTTTGACATGCCATATATCGTTAGAATCATATTTTCGAGCACTATCCATCTTTATGGTCATCTTGACCAGATTCCTTCGTATATAGAAAGTCAAAATTGGACTCTCTTCTCTACTGTGCGGGGGTTTCTAGGGTTTCAGGTAAGGGATTTTTTCTGGGTTATTTGGGTAGGTAGGGGGTGAATTTTGGGCTATTTGGGTAGGTAGAAGATTTTTCCAAGTTTTCAGTAGGCTTGCCAGTGTGCACGCTATATGTACGAAAAAATATAATTTTTTGGGGATGATCATGGGAGATCCAACGGTCCAATTTTACTTGCCATATATTGTAAAAATCTTATTTTTGAGCACTATCCATTTGTTTGGTCATCTTGACCATATTCCTTTGTATATGAAAGGCCAAAATTAGACCCTCTTTTCTCCCACGTGGGGTTTTCAAGGTTTCAGGTAGGGGAATGTTCCCGGGTTTTCTTAGTCCATCATCTCTGTTGATCGAAAGTCAAAAGTCACATAGATCCACATTTCATTATAGCTGGAGGAGGGTGAAAAATTGGGTATCTACAAAATGCCCCTCTTTGGCTGAGGCCTGTGCCAACAACCGAAGGGCAAAGAAAAGAATGACCACATTTTGTCACCCAGAGCATATATTGTCGTCATCTTGCTCATTTGTAATGGAGTTGAAAAGTACAATAGATAATATCTCTAAACTTCTTTAGAGTTTTAGGACTTACCTAGGCTACCGATTGTGGGAAAGGAATTCACTGCTCTTCCAATCCTACAAAAAATGTTAGTACTTTGATCTTTGACTTTCCTTAGCTGGAATTCACATGTGCCAGTTCAAGGATTGTGGTCTCTAGGCTGGGTCTTTCGAACCAATCTAGACTATTTGGGACCGATGGTTACAAGAGAGAAATTCACTGCTTTTCCAATCTTCCAATAAGCAAAAACATTTGATTCTTGAATTTTCCTTAGCTGGGCTTCACTTGTGCCAGTTAAGGAACTGTGGTCTCCAGGCTGGGTCTTTCGAACCAATTTGGACTATCTGGGATCGATGGTTACAAAAGAGAAATTCATTGCTTTTCCAATTTTGCAATAAGTAAAAACATTTGATTCTTGGATTTTCCTTATCTAGGCTTCACATGTGCTAGTTCAGGGATTTGTTCTATGAGATCCGGTCACTTAGAGCCGATACAAAAAGAAAGGGCCTCTTGGGGTTGGGTAAATGCAATTGGGCCATCTGGGGCCTGGTCAATGAAATTGTTTCCTTTCTTAATTTTCTCTTAATTTCTTGACTTTTGGTTCTTTGATTTAGAACCCTGCTTTTACTATTGATCTTGCTTTTTTGCTTTTTACCCTTGATTTGGAATGTTGCCTTTATCATTGATTTTTCTTTTACCATTGATCTTGCTTTTTGCTTTTTTCCCTTGATTTGGAATCTTTCCTTTATCATTGATTTTGCTTTTACCACTAATCTTGCTTTTTGCTTTTAACCTTGAATTTTGACCAATTAATTTTTTTTATTCATAATAAAAATTTTACCTCTTTTTCATGTGATCTAATTTCCACCTACCACATGATTTGAATTTTACCTTCCTTCTGATTTTCACTTTCCATTTTTTATGTGAATAATTTTCACCTACTACATGACTCTTTACCTTCCCTTTGAACTTTTACTTCCCACGTGACATAATTTGCAACTACCACCAAAATAATTTTGAGTAAGGAACTTTGATTTGCACCTTGGGATTGGAATCTAAAATTGTTTTTTTTTTAGAATGAATTTTTTCCTATAAAATGGTCATTCCTCTCTTGTTCATTCCTCATTCTAACTTTTCTGAGTGAAGTGAGTGGGTTTGAGTTTCTAAAACCTTCAGGTTTTTCTTGAAGTTCTTCATGTTGTTCTTGAAGATCTTCATCTTGTTCTTGAGGGAGGAGTCATTTGGAGGATTTGATATTCTTATGGGCTTTTCTACAAATTGGGAAACCTTTGGGGCTTCTTGTAAATTAAAAAACTTCTTAGGGATTTTTATGATTTTGGAAGATATGGCTGAAAGAAGAAAGAGAAAGACTTGTGGAGAAATCCAGCTGGAGAGTTGCAGTAGTTCTTCCCACAGGGATGTGGGTCTGGCCGGGTTGACTCTTCACAACAGTTGGAACCACATTTGCAACTCCGTATAGGGTTCTTGGGTAAGTCTTTGCATTTCATTCATTATTTTGATCATCTTTTATTCTTGTTTTGTTTTTTTTTTTTTATTATTATCTTTTATGTTGTTTTTGTTTTCTTTTTATCCTTTATTTCCATTAGCATGAGGGGAGGAAACTACCTACCTTGGCTCTGTATGGCCATCCAAACATGGTTCGGTCATGGTACAGGATACTTCCTTGTAGAGTGAAGGAGAAGGTTGATGCATCATACCTATGCCGGTTAGCCCTTGTAGTGACCCAGAAGTTCAATCCAGCACTGGTGGGGGCCCTGATGGAGCTATGGTGGCCGAGTACTTATTCTTTTCATCTTCCTATTGACAAGAACACCATAATTCCTATGTGCTTTTATGCCTTGACAGGCATTCCATTTGGGGGTAGACCCATGACCCCACCTAGGACTCCGACTATCAAGGAGTTTACGGACTTGACAGGCCTTACCATTGCGGCCGACAAGACACATATCCATCTAGGAGAGATTAGTGCACGATGGTGGAGAACTGACCTATGGGTGAACCCAGGCAACATGGCATAGGTGGTCCATTCTTTCTTGCTGTTTGCTGTAGGTCAGTGCCTTTTTAGTGACCTCTGAGGGGGAGTAGACATTCACCTGGTGTTCTTTTTTCAGAATCTTGAGGTGGTAGACTCTTGGGACTAGGGTGGGGCCATCTATGCATATCTCTTGCGGGCCCTAGACCTGCTGTCATATGGAGACCGAGGTCTCAAGGGAGCAGGCTTCATCCTCCAAGTAATTTTCCTTCTTGTAACTATTTCCTTTCATTAATTTGGATTGCACTTTCTTACTTTAATCTCTTGAAATAGCCTTGGTGCTTTGAGCACTTGGGGATTATAGCTCCCAGACTAAGGGATCCTCAGCATTTTTCTTCCCTATAGCCACAAGGTGGGGAGATAATTAGGTGCTCAAGGCTCGACGCCATCCTCCATGGACCACTGCTCGTTCTCTTTTGAACGATCTCACTAAGGTATGCTACATTTGACACTGAAATTCCTTTTATTTTTTGTTGTACTTACTTTTCCTTGGATTTTTAAGTCACTTGGAGACCATTTCTGTCACACCCCGTCCTCACTGAACAGGGCTAGTGACCGGGTTAACTCCAGTTAACCCAACCCTGCCAGGATCATCTGATACTGTATTCCACCACAACATACACACAACTAATGAAAGCTCATCAGATCAGCGGAAGACTAGGTTTTACCTGTGAATAATCCCATAATATTTGATACCCAAATTGTGATACAATAATTATATACATGTGGGCCCGAAGGCATGATATTTACACAATAAAAGTACAATTCATATATCAAGTATGTAAAGGAAATCATCAAAATAATCAAAGTACACAGCTCGGCTCGGTATCAAAGGCTAGAGCTCAGCTCGGCATCAAGGGTTGAGCCCAGCTCAGCATCACATGGTAGAGCTCAGCTCGACCTCAAAAGTGGAGCTCAGCACGGCCTCAGAACTGCGGTCCTGCAGCACAACTCTCACACGAGCAATCAGTGCCGTGCTCTAACTCCTCAGGGGTCCACCAATCCTCTTTAGGAAACTCGACTGTGGGACCCACCCCATGCTCCTCAGATGTATGACC
>NW_024870463.1:450450-487315 GCF_013358625.1 Macadamia integrifolia | reverse complement strand
AAACAAATTTTTTTTTTTTTTTGCTTTTTTTTTTTTTTTTTTTTTTTTTTTTTTGGTTTGCAATGTTTACGCATAATCAATTCTAGAACTCAAGTCATAATTAGAATAATCAGAATAACATGAGAATCCAAATACTTCCTCATTCTATTACCAATTGAACTACATGAAAAGGAGAACGATTTTCCTACCATAGACAGGATAGGTGAGTAACAAGGAGGGGAGACAACTCTTAAGGTGGGTGAAAGTTCACTAACTCCTTTGGGTCCATCACCTCGAGCCCATATTGTCGGCCGATGGATGTAGGCAAATAAAAGGATGTATGAGTCAATCTCATCAACCTAACATAATTGTAGCCAGGGGTCTTCATCAGAAAATTTTCTTGTGGCATCCCTAGGCACCTCCATACGATATCTTGCATAGTCCTTTCCTACAGGTACTTCTTCCAATCAGTGATAAGGTTAAATTTTGGAACTTCCCCCTTGTCCTAGTAGCAAAGAGCTTCAAGTGGGTCTCCTTTTAATGGTTTGGTTAACTTCAGTTTCTTAAGGAGCCAAATCTGAAAAATAGCAGGACTCCCTTGTTAATGATCTAGTCCTAGTCTATGGCCATGGCTCATGTCATCAAATCCCTTGAATGTTTCTGCAAGAACCATAGGGATGATGTCACCTCACTTTTTCAACTGTTTTACCACCTCAATTAGAACGGGTAGTGCACCACACCAGGGAGTTCGAAGCACATAGCGAGCTATCATGCAAAGTAAATAAGCATCTTGTGATCTCTGTTGATGGATTTCTTCTATTGGTAGATATTGGATGAAGATCTAGGCTACTTTCAGAATGTCAATCTTCTTGAACCTGACGAATTACTTCACTTCCTCTTCTTTCCATCCGAAGAAGTCCTGAATTTCCTCTGAATAATCTTTCTTCAATGATGGTTGGAACAACTTGCCTTTGGGTGGGAATAATATACAAACCCAAAAATTCTTCGAGAGTTGGGTAGGTCTCTACTAATCTAAACTGAAATATATATAGGTTGGCATCCCAATGTTGAGGCGCCTATGGGAGTAATTGGTGATGCAATTTCACAAACACAATCCGACCGAGAAATGGCACATTTATGGATTCCAGCAATCCTAGTGCCCTCATGTTTATGTCTATAGTCCATTTCCTCAATGTCTCATCCAATGAGCTCATGACTTTTCTTGAAACTGTCATAAACAAAAGAGATATGATGATTTATCAAAGCATTACTCATTAGCTAATTACTCAAACAAGTATTTACCACTATTGCATCAAGCTCTTCTTTTTTTTTTTTTTTACTGATCAAGGGTGGGGAATGAACTGGCCTTGATAAACTAGTGTCAGGTGGTAATTTTCTTTTAGGGGATTGAGTCCTAGATAAGAGTTGATGGACTAATGGGTGGATGACAAATACCTAATGGCCTTTTATGCTAAATAGTGATTCTTGGGGGATAGAATCCTGTATGAAAAGTGATGGACCAATGGGTGGATGACAGATACCTAATGGCCTTTTATACCAAATGGTGATTCTTGGGGGACACAAACTATGACGATCTTTTAAGATACTGTGGTTACTAATCTAGGAACCAATTTATTGCCTTTAGATGGCTGAGACCGTACTTGCACATGTCAAATTACCTATGTATCCCTCAAAAGGAATCAGGTTTGACGTAGTTCAGACTATTCACCCTTTTAGACATAGTATTTCTTGTGTTGATCTATGTTGACCAGTCCGGGTATTTCTTTGCCTTTGTGGTCTATGAGTTTCACAGCTTTACCTGGTAGAATTTCTTTAACAGTGAAGAGGCCACTCCAATTAGGCCTAAATTTTCCTCTTTGATAATGAATTGGGGCTCTTTGTTCTCAAAGAGCAAGTTCGCCTTCCTCTATGTGGCGAGGCTTTACATTTTTTTTAAAGGCCCTAGCCATTCTCAGTTGATACTTTTTTAGATTATCCATGGCTTTCATGCGCCTTTCATTGAGAAAATTGAGCTTGTCATGTCTGGCCTTCACCCACTCTCCTTCAGGTAGCTGACTATCAAGAAGCACCCTTAGGGATGGTACCAAGATTTCCACGGGCAGAACCGTCTCAACCCCATATACGAAAGAGAAAGGGGTGGCCCCCGACGAGGATCGTGCAGAAGTCTGGTATGCCTATAAGGCAAGGGGTAACTTATCAGCCCAGTCCTTGTGTGTTTTTGCTATTTTCTACAAAATGACTTTGATGTTTTTGTTGGCTGCTTCTACTGCCCCATTGGTCTGTGGCCTGTAAGTGGTAGAGCGATGCCTTTGATACCAAACTTTGTACAGATTTTGTTGGTCTTGCCCTAGAAATGGGATCCCTAATATGATATTAATTCTTGAGGCACTCCATACTGGCTAATGATGTTTTCCTAAATGAATTTAGCCACCTTAGCAGACATGAGGACTACATAGGACTGAGCTTCTACCCACTTGGTGAAATAATCAATAGCTACTAAGATGAACTTATGACCATTAGATGCCTTGGGATTGATCTTTCCAATGATGTCAATGCCCCAAGTGGAGAATAGCCAAGGTGAACTGAGCGAATGTAACTCTGCTGGTGGGATATGTATGATGTTAGAGAACATCTAACACTTATGCATTTCTAGACAAAGTCCATGCAATCTGGTTCCATTGTGTTCCAGTAATATCCTAGCCTGAGGATCTTCTTAGACAACATCTTGGCATTCATATGGGGTCCACAAAGACCTTGATGAATTTCCTCCATGATGGTTGTAGCTTGTTCCTCATCCACACACAACAACTGTATTCCATCATAGGATCTCTTGTATAACAGATCCTCTTGAAGAATAAACTGGGTGGCATATCTTCTCAGAACTTCTTTTCTCTGTCAGTTGCTTCAACTGGGTACTTCCTTTCCCTGATGAAATCCACTATGTGAGCGAACCAAGACCGTCCATCAAAGAACAATTGACATTCATTAGCTATGTCTTCTTCCTCTATTTCTATGATTCCTTCATCAGGAAAGGCATCATCCGAGGTTCTTCCGTCTTCTGTGGGGTGGTCAGCTAAATGATCAGCTATAGCTTGCCCCTTGATGGATTTTTAAGTAACATAGGTGATGTCAAACTCTGATAGCAAGAGTACCCATCGGACCATCCTTCCTATTAGGGCTGATTTCTCAAAGAGGTACTTGATTGAATCCATCCTTGAGATCAAATGCACTGGATAAACTACCATGTAGTGTCGCAGCCTTTTCGTTGTCCAAATCAGTGCAGCACAAGTTTCCTCCAAAGATTTGTACCGTGTCTCATTAGCTATGTCTTCTTCCTCTATTGTTGTGATTCCTTCATTGGGAAAGGCATCGTCCAAGGCCCTTCCATCTTCTTTGGGGTGGGCAGCTAAATGATCAGCTATAGCTTGCCCCTTGATGGATTTTTGAGTAACATAGGTAATGTCAAACTCTGATAGCAAGAGTAGCCATCAAGCCATCCTTCCCATCAGGGCTGGTTTCTTAAAGAGGTACTTGATTGGATCCATCCTTGATATCAAATGCACTGGATAAGCTACCATTTAGTGTCGCAACCTTTTCGTTGTCCAAATCAGTGCAGCACAGTTTCCTCCAAAGATTTGTATCGTGTCTCATACACTAGGAACTATATGGCATGCTCTGCCCCTTTTTCTACCTCTTTTTGTGCTAGCAACAAGCCCATAGAATATTCTCCTACTGATAAGTACAACAGGAGTGGTTCTCCTTCCACTGGAGGTGTCAATACTGGTGGGTTCATGAGGTATCCCTTGATCTTATCAGAAGCTTGTCGGCATTGGTCATTCCATTTCGTTGGCTAATCCTTCTTCAGCAGCTTGAAAATTAGTTTATAGATTGTAGTCAACTGCGCTATGAATTTGCTAATATACTAGATGTGACCCAGAAATCCTCGTATTTGCTTCTCAGTCCAAGGTGTAGGCATTTCTTGAATTTCCTTGATCTTGATATGGTCGACTTCAATGTCTCTCTCACTCACCAAGAATCCTAACAACTTTCTTGTTGTTGCCCCAAATACAAATTTCTGAGGGTTCAACTTCAGCTGATACTTCTTGATTCTTTCAAAGAAAAGATTTAGCATGGGAATTCGCCCCTGTTGATCTTTTGACTTTAATATCATGTCATCCACATAGACCTCCACATCCTTGTTCATTATGTCATGCAATATGGCAGTAGCTGCTCTCTGATAAGTTGTCTCGGCATTCTTCAGTCCAAAAGGCATCACCTTGTAACAATAGGTTCCCTATGGAGTGGTGAAGGCTGTCTTCTCTCGATCTTCTGGGTCCATGCTAATTTGGTTGTATCCCGAAAATCCATCCATAAATGATAACAAAGCATGCCCCACCGTATTATCCACCAATACATCAATGTGAGGTAATGTGAAGTCATCTTTAGGGCTTACTTTGTTAAGATCTCGGATGTCCACCCACATTCGTACCTTGCCATCTTTCTTTGGTACTGGCACAATGTTGGCCAACCATTGTGGGTACTTCACCACTTGTAGAAATACTGCATTCCACTGCTTCATAACCTCTTCTCTAATATTTTTGTTCCATTCTAGATGCATTCTTCGGAGCTCCTGTTTTATTGGTTTTTCCCAGGGTAAGTAGACAATCGATGCTACATGATATGGGGATCGATACCAGGCATATCCTTATAAGATCAAGCAAAGACCTCGACGAATTCCATCAGAAGAATAATCATTTGTTCTGCTTCTTCGTCATCAAGGGTAGTGCCAATTTTTACTTCTTGAAGGCATTGGTCGGTTCCTAGATTAATAACCCAAGTATCCTCGCGGATGGATTGGGATTTCTTTGGTTTGCATTGTTTTATTGATTCTTGATATTTATTAAGATCATCATCAAAAATAGGAGGCAAGTTATACTCAGAATAAAAAATTTCATTCATGAAAGGAGTAACAGACTCAATATACAAGGACTCTAGATTCTCCTCAAGAGGGGAGGTCAACATGAAATCATAAACAATAGGCTAGACTATAGACTTGATAACTGGCTTGATGCTTTCGCCAGGGGTATTCAGGCTGGTCGACTCAATAGCATGAGCAAACTTGAAGTTTTCTCTAATGCTTGTCCAGTTTAGGAGCGGTTCAGTGGCTTGATGAATGAGAAATTTGCTACCACTTCTTTAGTGGTGCAATAGTTCTTCTGGATAGGTGCCTGCTTCTTCACGAGTACCAGCTGGTCAATCTCATGCTCTCAGAAGCCAAAATTTCTAAGGGGTGAAGATTGGTGGAGACTGGTCAATCCTTTTTTTATAAAGTCCATCTTTTCGAGCCTATTAAGGGATGCCATTCTGGGCCTCGGTCACATCTTTAACCACCTTCACGAGCTTCCCATTTCAATTGGCTTGATCACAGTACATACAAACCATCAACCTCTGTGCTCTTCTTTGCTTTGCATACGCACTTCTTTCTCTAAAAGTATGAGGCTTAAGCTCATGGAGCTCTCAGGCTCTTGGCTCTTATAGGAGGGAGCAAATGTAGCCTTTCAAATCAATAGGAAGCGATAGAATCCAGGTGAGCCTTATCTTCTTTTCCTATTCTCTTTTCAGGAGGACTCGAGGGCTAGGTGCCTCCTTCGATTGGATCAATGTTGTAGGGTCACTAGAGGAAGACCCAATCTTAATCAGTGTAATTTCTGCTATCCCAGTGATGCAAATATCTTAATGACTTTCATTGATTAGCACTTTCTATTGTTCCACTTCATGAGTCACCCAGTCGAACTCGTCTTGGAAAAATACTTCAAATCCTGGTTGCATCTTTGCAGCGGTTTCATCAAACCATGGTTCCACATTTCCGTAGAAAGGGAAATCTTCTCCTTCTTTCACAAAATACCCATTGAGAGTAGGGTAGTAAGGGACGAAGATCTTCCTAGTCATCCCCAGCACTTTCTGCCCTATGATGGGTGGAGTGTACCCGAGATTATTCTTTCCTTTGTTCACTGCCCAACTAGGCTGCTTTGGAACTCCTTGATGATATTTCCCTATCCCCATGCCAGGAAAATGTTACATATTCTTCATCATCTGATTCACTGGCGGACTCCAGATGGCTTCATAGTTAGCTGGGATTTCCTCCTTTGGAACTTTTTAGCAATGGCTGCACAAGTTGTGTCTTATTTAAAACCACTTAGTCAGACTTCCTGGTCTTGTTCTTCCCCATTTTCAATATTGGCCATGTTGTTAACCACCTTGGAATCTCCGGCTACTGTGATCACCTTTCCTTCATGAATGAACTTCATTTTTTGATGGGGACTAGAGGACACTGCCTTCACAGGATGCAACCAAGGCCTTCCCAAGATCAATGACTTAGAAATCAATATCAAAGTTCACCAGGCCAATCTTTACGGCAAGGGTAAGGATGCCAAGGATCTTCCTCTTGGTATTATCATATACAAGTATGGTTTCGGTAGTCAGCCTCATTTCTTCCAAGTTGATGCCAATAGTCTTTGCCAATCTCAATGGTAGCACATTCAAAGCAGACCTGTTGTCAACAAGAACCTGGGGAACCACTTTGTCAAGACATTCTATTGTGATGTGGAGAGCTCGATTGTGCTGGACCCCTTTGGGAAGTTCTAAATCTAAGAACATCAATGATTGCACTGCATATGTTGCCCCTACTATATGTGCAAGATGGGCCAAATTTATCTTGATCGTCACCTTTACATTGGTGAGAGACTTCAAGACTGCTTCACGGTGTGTTGGGGATGCCATCAACAATCCCCAAATTGAGATATTCACTTGGGACTTCTTGAGTTGAGCCAAGATTGGGTTCTCTGGCTCTTTCTTCAAGCTGCTAGTTCCAGCCTCATTAGCCCTTGACTGTTCTACTACTAGAGCCTTGCCCTTGTAGTCTTTTCCACTTCTATTTTCCATCACATTGATAGGTTTCTTCATAATAATCTCTGTGGGACAACAATCTTCATCATCACTATTTGTTATGGTGATTATCCCTACCATGGGGTCATCCTCTTCTTCTGATTCTCCTTCCCTACTTGGGGTGGGAAGTTGAGGTCCTCCACAAATATCCACAACCTTTCTCACTACTTTTTGACTGCATTAGAAAGCTGTTGGAATGCAGCATCTACTGCCTCTGTGAATGTGTTGTCTGGCCCTATTTCCTTCAACCATTCAATTGCTCATGGTAGTAACGATCACCGATAGATTCTTCACCCAGCATGTTGCCAATTTCTTCCACTCTTTCTTGCATCCTTAATGTATTTGAGTACACTTCACACAACTTTTCTTCCATCTTTAATGTGGATTCTGGTTTATCCAGATAAACTTGCATTGGCTCTCTAGATTCTTCATCACTTTCTGAATCTGATGTAGAATCATCTCCTCCCATACAGAGGGAAGGGTAAATGCCACCTGTCGGATCAGCTATTAGGGCATCAACACCGATAACATAGACTAAGAAACATGTCTGGTGAGTAATAGTCTGACTCATCATCATTATCATTGTACCAAGGCCCTTGGTAGTCATCAGTCTGGATACTCATCATCCTTTTGAGAATCAAAGTCATCTCCATCCTTCTCATCTTTATTTTCGTCCTCATTATCGTCGTCATCATTCTCCTCTTCATTGATTTCCCGTCACTTGGTTCTCCATCAGATTCCTCTTGACCATCAAATTCTCCTGTATCCAAATGCTTGTAGTATTCAGAGCATATGGACCAGTCTTGATTCATCATCCTCTGTGTCACTTTCTATGTGGATTAGAGAGGTGAGCTCTTTGACCTATTTCCCTGTGGCCAATACGGTTACTGCTCTGAGAAGATCAATTGTAACCTCTTCAACTACCTCTGAATTGTCCTTTGAAGATATAGTGGACTGATTTAGAGAAGTGGGATCACCCTCTTGGTCTTCCCCTAATCCATTTGCTGACCCTGTTGATTAAGTCATCTTTGGGGAGTCTGGTAGCGTAAGCTTATCCTCCCAATTGTACCCATCTATCCATCCTTCTTATGGGTTATATACCGAACCTTGAGAATGTGAGTGGTATGAGGGTGATGAGGAATATGAAGCGGGATGGTATGAAGATGATGTAATGTGAGAGATAGGATATGAAGATTGGGGGTGATAGGATGGGGAGATTCCTTCTCCTTGATAGTGGGGGGAAGGTTAATTAAATGGTAGAGGTTAGTAATATGGTGAAGGGGGAGGTATAGTGGAGGTTGGTAATATGGTATGGTGGATTCTTCTATTGATGAGGAAGTTTGAACAGCAGGAGTTCGATCTTCTGATTCTTCCTTTAATGATTCTCTTCTTTTGGGAGTCCTCATGACTCTAGCCCTTTGACTCATGAGTTTCCTATAAGCGTGGGTATTCATATGATTCTTCCGAGCTCTAGGTACAATGAGTTGAGTGGGGTCACTCTCTGTGCCTTCTTCATCTAGATTGTTCACATGATTAGGGAGTGGATTGGTGTTGACATTAGGAGGTTGCTTCACCTTGACCTCAATGGTTCTATTGCCTACCAAGTCCTGGATTGCATGCTGTAAAGCCAAACATCTTTTAGTGTTGTGCCCCTTCTGAGTGTGGTAAGCACAATATTCATGATCCCTATACAAAGCTGGAGGAGGGTTGCTGATCACTCTTGGAGCCACTGTCCCTAGCAATCCTTCTTTCTTTAACTTCTCAGACATTGCCATCACGGGCATTCCCAAATAAAAAAACTACCTTCTTGGACGAGAGGCCTTCTGGGAAGGTGCATCTACTTATATTATGAATAACTGTGAAGAAGTGGCTGGTGAGCCTGACTGCTAAACTGCACTCACCATATTAGTTTTCGAACTCTTTCCACGTTCGACTCTGGTGTTCTTCCCTGCATCTTGGGAGGATCCTTGATATTGAGCTTCGCTTAGGATTCTGTTCTCCACAAATGTACCGGTGGCTATTAAGGCATTAAAAGTTTACAAATGTTGATAGTAAAGAACATCATAATAAGGCTTTGACAAGTTCTCTATCAACATCTCCACTTGCTCTGCTTTTGAAGGCTGATCTGCCATCTTGGAGAACATATCTCTAAACCTCGTCAAGAAGGCAGTGAATACTTCTCTAGGTTGTTGTCTCACCGCCTCAAGCTTTCGATGTTTCAAATCCACCTCAATATTGTATGAGTACTGCTTGGTGAAGGCTTTCACCATTGTTGTCCAATTCTGAGTTTGGGATAACTCCAGCTGTGTGAGCCACCTTAGTGCTGGCCCAGATAAGGTTAACATAAAGGCTTACCCCATCTGGTTGTCTACAAGCTGCCATGACTTGGTGATGCTGAGGAAGACTTTGAGATGAGCTTTGGGGTCTCCTGACCCATCAAACACATTGGTCTACTACTTGAATTTCTCAGGAATCCTTACCCCAGAAAAGACACTTATTTCATCAAAAACTACTATTTGGCTTTTCGAACTCTTCCCTGCTCAGAACGTATTTTCCAGCTTTTCTAATTGCTTCCTGACTTTCCTTTCTCTATCTGTTTCTAGGGGTTCCATTCGGACGTGTGCTGCAAATTGATTTTCCTCATCTACAATCACTACCCTGGGAGGAGGGACCCTGGAATAGACCGCTCGTTGACTATTTGGAATGGTAAGTGAAGATCCTCTTTCATCGGTTGGCCTGACTTGCTCTGGTTCTCCTAAGTCAACTTAGGAAGAGTTCCCATGATAACCTATAGCTCCATTTTGTTCCACGTCTCCTGTAGCTAGTGCTGGCTCATTTCTGGGATCAGCTCGGGGAGGGTTCTGAAGTGCATGGAATATCTGATCTATCCCTCTCTTGACTTCAGCCATTTCTGTTTGCAAGGTTTCCACGGGACGAACCCATGCCTATTCAGGTGATTTAGAGTCGTGTGGATCTATACTAATTGGGCTGTAATCACTTGGTAGTAGATAATCTCGGAGAGATGACGGAGGTGACATTGGACTTAGGCAAGCCAACAGATTACCCTGACACATCCAAAGGGACCGTGGAGAATACTTAAGGTGTGGAATTGTGCCTGAACCAAAAGTGGCTTATTTTAAGATTCTTGAATTCCCAATCCCTTGTTTACACATTCACTAGATTAACAACCAATGATCCATCCAAAGTTAGTCTGCTTAATGATAGGGGGTAGATAGGGTTTGATGTCCCTAGTCCACTCACTTGATGTCATAAGTGGGAGATTCATACAAATGGCTTGTCCAGAATATTCTCATAAGACATTTCATGTAATGGAGTCATGCTTTCCTTGCTCTTTTTCCCATGAGGTGTCCTTCCTCCTGGTTTTCCTTGGGATTTCTTGAAACTTTACGTGACTCTGACGGGATTGCCCTTAAGTCACGTATTTGGATATTTTTCTTGAGGAGGAGGGACACCTTCTATCCGAAACCCACTTAGGAAAGAAATTCTTTACGATGGGAATATAATGTAGGAACATTCCTTTTTAAGACCACAAACAAGTTCTACAGTTAGCTTGTGGCACTCCTAGCTTCTTCATCTATTTTCTACATGATGCTGAGTATGCAGTTGATGCAATAGGACCGACAAGGCTTCCTTGATAGGATCTATATACGTAAGGTACGTGATCCTTTGGATATACCCATAGGTATGAGATCAAGGGGGTGACTTCCTTGCCCATTACTCGTGACTACACAAGAGGTTAAGCAACTGGCCACGGGGTGATGGAACTATGAGTGATTGTGTACCAAAATGTAATGCGGTAATATCATTATTCGATCTCAGAATGTCATAAAGTGCACGGACCTCCCCGTGGGTGCTGGCACAATTATGAACATTCTCGCCATTTAGCAATACCCCACACCCTTGTATAGGAAGCCGGTATCATTTGCTCTCAGAGTACTCTCCATGACATGCACGGACCCCCTTGAGGGTGTAGGCATGACAGGGAGTCCCTCACCAAATGATTTCACTTCGAGCATGATGCATGATACGGTTAGCAAATACAATTACAAACATGGGGTTAGCCAAACACGTTTTCAAGCAAATGTGGTGGAAAATGTTCTTACATTTAAAGGCAGAATCTAGTACCAGAAGCTTGACATTTATCCCCAGTGGAGTCACCACTGTGAGGGTAGTGGCCGAAAATGGACTTATGCATGTCAATTCCATCCTCTCTCTTCTCTTCCATCTCTTTCATGTAAGGGAGGGGAGTGTGTCATGTGTGCTTACCCTGCGGGCTCCATACTGCTGTATCACCACTCAAAGATATGTAGGGACCTATTTCGCAAGAGTGTAAAATTCATCATTTGAAATGGGGGTTCAATGATGGTCTAATACGGGGATCGAGATCATACAAATGGGGGTTTAGAGTCACCACTTAGGGTTATGGGCCTAGGACCCTGGCGTGGGCCCAATTCTTGACAAAACCTATAATTTGGTCTGGTTCAGAGATTTTGGGTAAGTGTCAGGTTATAGAATTGGAAAGGTGTTAGGCACCCAATCTACCCGGTTCGACCGGTCTTCCTACTAGATGCTTATGAACAAACATTTTCCACAATTATTACTATTCCATATGCATGGCTAAGTTATCACACATATATACATTGACTAAATTTAAACTACTATATACACTAAGATAAGGACTATATAAAGTCTACGTGATGACAAGTTGGTTGAGAAACTGTACCTGAACTTAACCCCTATTTTGGGTTAAGAGGAGTGGGCCCCTGATTAGTACCAACTCGGACTCTCTTTTAGATTCTCCTAGCTCAGGGGAAGATGATCTTGACCTCCAACTTCCTTTCTTGAGAGATTTTGACTATGACAGTATGCGGATAGAGTTCCGGCTAGGCACGGTTACTTTTGGATTTGGGATCAGACAGAGCTTTAGCTAAGGAAGGCTATTTTTAGATTCAGATTCGAACAAAGCTTCGGCTAAGGAAGGCTATTTCTGGGCTTGGGATGAGGTGGCACTCTGGCAGAGCTTCCACTGGGGATAGGCTAGGGGAGGGCTCGGCTGAGGTGGTAATTTGGCAGAGCTTCCATTGGGAATAGCTATTTCTGAAAAGATTCCAGGGGCACTCGAACAGGGCTTCTGCTAGGAACTGCTATTTTTGGAAAAAAATGGATTGACCTAAAAATGGATTAAAGATCTCCAAGGCCCCAAAGAACACTTTGAAGATCCGAACAGAGCTCTGATTCTTGACAAAGATCTCTTCGTAGACCCGAAGAACCTCAAGGGGGGAGGGATTTCTATTTCTGATAAGGCTCAAGAACACTCAAAATGCAAGGCTAAGAACATACTATTTTTGGAAGAAATGGATTAGACTAAGAACTTGGATTGAAGATCTTCAAAGTCCTGAAGAACACTTTGAAGATCCGAACAAGATTTTGGATCTTGAAAAAGATCGCTTTGAAGACCCGAAGAAAATCAAGAGGGGGAGGGGAGGAGGAGAGAGAGTTTCACTACAATGGAGTGAGGTGGGGTTGTTTGGTGTCTAAAATCCAAAGGAGGGGGATATTTATTAGATTTGTGGACCAATGGGGAAGAGGGAGAATTTTTAACCAATGGACAAAAGAGGGTTCTTGGAATAAAATGGTTGAAGAGAGCTTTTATCCAATGGGTATAAGGGTTTTTTTTTGGGAGAGAGAATTCTTAGCCAAAAAATGGGTTTTTGGTCTTAAGTGGGTAAAGAGGAAATCTCTTCACCTACCGATCCAGTGGAAAACCAATCCCGGCCATTGATGGCGGCACACAAGATTGGGCCGAAGTGCACGGGACATGGCCAGCACAGGAGGGCAGGAAATGTATACAAAATGTTAGCAATGTCATAAGTGTGCAGCACATGGCACGCGGGCAGTGGCATGGGTGTGCAGAAAGTGGCACGCGGGCAGTGGCATGGGATGGGTAGCAGCAAGGCAGGCTGGGCACTAGGTAGCAGTCGCACGGGCTAGGTAGCAGTAAGCACAGGTGCTGGTTACAACCAGTGGGGGTGCTGGCAGCAGCCTACGAGCATGCGGGCTATAGCTAGTGGGGTCACGGGCAGGGTCATGCAAGGGCACAGGCCAGGTTAGGTGGGGGTATGGGCTGGGTCATGCCAAGGTGTGGGTTGGGTCATGCTGGGGTGTGGGCTGGGTCATGCGGGGGCGTGGGTTGGGTCATACGGGGGCGCGTGCAGCACATGTGCAAGTAGGGCTAGCTAGGTAGTAGGCATGGGCTGCCATGTCCTAGGTAGTAGCCAGTATGCAGCATGCGTGTGGGTTGGCCTGCTGGCTAGCGCTCGTGCCATCATGAATTTTTCTAGTGATGATCACAAGAGATCCGATGGTCTGATTTTGACGTGCCATATATTTTCAGAATTGTATTTCCGAGCACTATCCATCTGCACGGTCATCTTAACCAGATTCTTTCATATATAGAAAGTCAAAATTAGACCCTCTTCTCTCCTACGTGGGGGTTTTCAGGGTTTCAGGTAGGGGAATGTTTCCGGTTATTAAGGTAGGTAAGGGGAGAATTTTGAAGTATTTGGGTAGGTAGGAGATTTTTCCAAGTTTCCAGCAAGCTTGCCAGTGTGCGCGGCATATGTACGGGAAAATATAATTTTTTGGGGATGATCGTGGGAGATCCGATGGTCCGATTTTGACATGCCATATATCGTTGAAATAGTATTTTCGAGCACTATCCATCTGTATGGTAATCTTGACCATATTTCTTTGTATATGAAAATTCAAAATTGGACCCTCTTCTCTCCTGCGTAGGGTTTTTATTTTCAGGTACGGGAATGTTTTTGGGTTTTCTTAGTCCGTCATCTCTATTAATCGGAACTCAGAAGTCACGTCCAAGATCCACATTTCATCATAGACAGAGGAGGGTGACAAAATTGGTTGTCTACATTGGCCAATGGAGTGAAAGAAATAAATTTTTGCCCAATGGAGAATAAAGATGCTTTTTTATCCAATAGAGTGAAAAAGACACTTTTCTGGCCAATGGGAGGTTGTGGTGTTAGGTAAGCTAGCAGGGCAGTGTGGAGTACACAAGTGGGAGGTTACTATGTAGGGTATACTAGCGGGGCATGTGGTGGCAAGCAGGGGCATGCAGTGACAGGCAAGGGAATGCGATGAGAGGCCGGAGTTCGCGATGATAGGTAGGGGCACACGTTGATAGATGGGGGCACGCAGTGACAGGCGGGGCTGTGTAATGATAGGCAGGGGCATGCGATGATAGGCAGGGGCATGCAAAGACAAACGGGGGCACATGAGGCTGGTACACGTGGGGCACTTGAGGCAGGGGCTGTTGTGCATGTGGCACACAAAGCTGGGGCATGCGAGGTGAGCAAGGCTAGGGCATGTGGGGCACGTGAGGTACGTGAAGCTAGGGCTAGTGCACCCCCCGCGAGCAAGGCTGGGGTGTGGTTGCTTTTATGGGTGAGGTTTGAGCGCTCATGGCATGCTGTGGGTGCTCGCATGGGAGGGGTTTGGGTGCTCATGGCATAGTGTGGGTGCTCACAGGGTGCTCATGGCATGGTGTGGGTGTGCATGGTGTATCTTCTAGTAATGATTACGGGAGATCCAACGGTTTGATTTTGATGCACCATATATTGTTAGAATCATGATTCTGAGTACTATGTATCTGTATAATCACTTTGGACCGAATTCCTTCATATATGAAAAGTCATAATTTGACCCTACTTTTCTCTCGCATTGGTTTTCTGGGATTTTTGGGTGAGTATAGAATGTTTTTGGGTTAGATCACCTCAGTCAGATGTCGTCTCTATCGATTTGGAGTGAGAGGTCACGTTCACAATCCATAAGTCATCATAGGTAGGGGAGGGTGTAGACACCCAATTTTTTCACCCTCCCCCGGCTATAATGACTTATGGATCTTAGAGGTGACTTCTCACTTCTGATCGACAGAGAAAACAATTGACAGAGGTAACCCAACCCAGAAGCATTTCATACTCACCCAAAAACCCCAAAAATCCCATGCGAGAGAAAAAAGGTCCAATCACATCTTCTTATATACGAAGGAATCCAATCCAAAATGATCATACAGATGGATAGTACTCGAAATCACGATTCCAGTGATATATGATACGTCAAAATCGGACTATTAGATCTTCCACAATCATTCCTAGAAGTTATACCTTGAACACTCAAACCCTGCCTATGCAAGCACCCACACCTTGCCATGAGTGCCCAAACCCTGCCCATGCAAGCACCCACACTTGGCTATAAGCATCAGCACCCAGACTGTGTCCCGCACGCACCTCTACCATGCCTCGCATACACCCCTGCCCTACCCCATGTGCAGGCCCGCCTTGCCCCAGACGCACCCCTGCCCTGCCCCACCCCGCCCCTTGTGCGCCCCCACCCTGCCCCATGCATGCCCCCACCCATTGCCTGGTTGACCCCCGATGACTGGAATCCTTATTCCAATGACCGGATTTGTGAGGGGATTCCCTCTTCACCCGCTTGTGTACTCCGCATTGCCCCATTAGCACACCCTACACCACGACCTCCCATTGGCCCAAAAAAGTATCCTTTCACACTATTGGCTAAAAATGCATCTTTTTTGTCCATTGGCAAAAAAATTACCCCTTTCACCCTATTGGCCCAAAAAATCATCTTTCCACCTCATTGGCCAAAGAAATTCACCCATCACCCCATTGGCCCAAAAAATCACTTTGTTACCCCATTGACCAAGAAAATTCATTTTTTATCCCCATTGGCCAAGGAAATCCCATTTTCCTCCCCATTAGTCCAAAAAATCTATAAATACACCTCTCCCTTTGGTTTTTCACACTCAAGCCTCCTAGTGAGCATCCCTTCTAGAGAAGCTCTACCCTCTCTCCTCCCCCCTTAAGGTTTTTCAAGTCTTTGAAGAGATCTTCATAAGATTTGAATTGTTCTTCGTGCCTTCAAAGTTCTTCAATCATCTGAATTTTTGAGTGAGCATTTAGTGTAGAAGAAACTTTGCCTTCATTCCCCCCTTTGAAGTTCTTCAAGTCTTCGAAGTGATCTTTATAGATTTGAAGTGTTCTTCGGGCCTTCAAAGTTCCTCAATCATTTGAGTTTGTCATACCCTCCCATAGCCTATTTCTAGTGGAAGCTCTACTGGAGTGCCACCTCAGCCTAGCCTCCCATAGCCTATTTCCAATGGAAGCTTTGCCGGAGTGCCACCTCAGCCTAGCCCTCTTATAGCCTATCCCCAGCGAAAGCTCTGTCAAAATCTGGAAGTAGCTCATCCCTAGCGGAAGCTCTGCCAAATTGACACCTCAATCTAAGCCCGAAAGTAACCGTTCTTAGCCAAAACTCTGTCCAAATATTACCACAATCATCATCTCTCAAAAAGGAAAGTTGGAGGTCAAGACCATCTTCCCCTGAGCTGAGAGAATCCACAAGAAAGTTTGTGCCAGCACCAATCAAGGGTCCACCCCTCTTGACCCGAAACAGGGGTCAAGCTCAGGTATAATTTCTCACCAAATTAGGATAATGTAGACTTTATATTGACCTTGTTTTAGTGTACATAATTATTTAAATTCAGTCAATGTATATATGTGTGTTAACTTAGCCATGCATGTGGAATAGGAGTAATTGTGAAAATGTTCGTTCTTAAGCATCTAGTAGGAAGATCGGTTGAACTGGGTAGATTGGGTGCCTAACACCTTCCCAACTCTAGAACCTAACATGTATTCCAAATCTCTAGACCAAACCAACTTTCGAGCCCTTTTCTCAGGAATTGGGCCCACCCCCAGGTCCTAGGCCCATAATCCTAGGTGGCAACTCCAAACCCTTTTGTAAGATCCCAATCCCCCGTATTGGACCATCATCAAATATCTGTCTCAATGACAACCTTTACAATCCTGCAAAATAGTCCTCCATATATCTCCGAGTGGTGATACGGTAGTGCGGGGCCCGCGGGTAAGCACACACGATACACCCCTCCTTAAGAAAGAGAATGAGAGGAGACAGTGCTAAATACAAGTATTTTTCCCCCTCCCACCAGAGGGAAGAAGAAGAGAAATTCTGATCGTTGCCCTCAAGTGGCTACTGCACTGGGGACCTGTCAAGCTTCTGACACTAGATGCTACCATTAAATGCAAAAACATTTTCCACCACATCTGTTTTAAAACATGATTAGCTAACCTCATGTTTGTAATTGTATTCGCTAATGGCATCATGCATCGTGCTCGAAGTGAAATCAAGCGAGGGACTCCCTATCATGTGAGTGCCCTCGGGGAGGTCAGTGCATGTCATGGAGAGTACACTGAGAGCAAATGGTAGCCGCTTCCTTTACAAGGGTCTAGGGTATTGTTAAATGGAAAGGATGCTTGTAATTGTGCCAGTACCCTGGGGGAGGTCCGCGCACTCTATGACATTTTGAGATCAAATAATGATATTCCCGCATTACACTTTTGCACACAATCACTCACGATTCCACCACCCCATGGCCAGTTGCTTAACCTCATGTGTAGTCATAAGTAATAGGCAAGGAAGTCACCACATTGATCTCGTACCTCTAGGTATATCAAAAGGATCACGTACCTTGCGTATATAGATCCTATAAAGGAAGCCTTGTCGGTCCTATTTGCATCCACTGCATACTCAAATCATGTAAGAAATAGATGGAGAACACTAGGAACACCATAAGATGATCTATAGAATTTGTTTGAGGTCTTGAATTTTATTTTTTTTGGTGGTAAGAACTCTTGAATTGCATCTTGGGATTAGAATCAATTTTTTTTTTGGAGGATGAATTTTTAACCATTAAATGGCCCCCCCTCCTGTTCACTTACTATTCCGAGTTTCTTGAGTTGGGGACGATTTGTGAGTGAGTGAGCTTGGGTTTTGGAATCTTCTCAAAGATCTGAACCTTTTTACAGTTTTTTGGGTTTCTTAAAATTTTTTCCGAAGATCTTTAAATTTTCCTTCGAAGTTCTTCATCTTCCTTTTGAAGATCTTCATAGTTCTTAAGGAAGGAGTCATTTAAAGAATTTGGCATCTTTTTGGGATTCTTTGTAAATTGTGGAACTTCTTGGGGTTCTTTGTGAGTTTAGGAAATATGGCTGAGAGAAGAAAGAGAAAGACTTGTGGGGAGGTCTAGTTGGATGGTTGTAGCAACTCTTCTCAAGGGGATAAGGGCCTTGCGGACTAGTTTTTCTGACAGACACTTCACAATACTCGGAATCATGTCTGCAACTCAGTATGGGATTCATGGGTAAGTCTTTGCATTTTATATTTATTTTTTTATTATTTTTTTTTATTGTTTTTCTTTCTCTTATCATTCATTTTTTTTTAAAAGCATAATGGGGAAGTACCACCAACCTTAGCTAGATATGGCCACTCAAACACAGCTCGGGGTTGGTATAGGATGCTCCCCTACAGAGTGAAGGAGATGGTTGACTCATCATACTTGAGTCAATTGACTTCCATAGAGATTAGGAAGTTTAGCCCGTCACTAGCATGGGCCCTGATGGAGCGATGGTGGCCTAGCACTTACTCCTTCCATCTTCCTATCGGTGAGATCACTATCATGCCCTTGTGTTTCTATGCCCTGATAGGCGTACCATTTGAGGGGAGGCCCTTAACCCTTCCCGATACTCTGACAGCTAGAGAGTTCATAGATTTGATAGGCCTAGATATCAAGGGTGATCAGACATACATCTGCCTTGGTGAGATTAGTGCTTGTTGGTGGAGGGCTAGCCTGGGGGTAAACCTTGGTAACCTAGCACAGGTGACTCATTCTTTCCTTTTGTTTATTGTGGGTCAATGTCTCTTTAGTGACGTCCGAGGTGAGATAGACATTCGCATGGTTGCCTTCTTCTGGAATCTCCAGGACATGAACACCTAAGATTGAGGCGGGGTTGCTTATGCATATTTACTAAGGTCTTTGGATCTATTATCACATGGGGACCGAGGTCTCCAGGGAGTGAGCTACATCCTCCAGGTAATCTCTTGTTCTTGTATTCATTTCTTTTCATTTGGTTGCGTTCTTTCCATTTGATTTTTCAAATCATCCCTGGTGCTATGAGCATTTGAAGATTATGGCTCCCATATTGAAGGACCCTCAAGCATCGCCCTTTCCCATAGTTGTGAGATGGGGAGATAGCCGAGTACGCAGGGTCCGGTGCTATCCTCCAAGGACTACCACCCATTCTCTCTTGAATGGTCTTATAGAGGTAAGCCATGCTTTGTCATTAAATTTCCTTATGTCCTGTGCCCTACTTTATTTTCCTTGAATTTGTGGGTCACTTGGAGACAATTCCATCCTCTTACATTCCCGGATCTTGATGAAGTTACTTGGGCTAGATACTTATCAAAGAATTGAGTCCTATTCAAGGGGATATGGAGCCATACATAGTATTTAGGAGAGAGGGTCATACCCCAATGGTCTGATACTGATATACGCTTCTCTCCTTGTCTTCCTCCACTAACCATGCATTGTCCGGAGTGCATTCATATGGACCAAATTGAGAGACTGACCGATGGAATATCGGATGATTCATTCCTTGAGCAGGATAGGGATTACAAGACTTTCCTTGAGGAAGAGACTGTTTGCACCCTTCTTGGTTCTGATGGTCCAGTGGTATGTTGCTCTTCCTTGAGTATCACCTTTAGTCTTTCAATTCCTAGCCTTGATTGATGTTATTTCAGGGAAGAACACAGTATGTAGACCTTTCTACCATCCAGTCACACGTCAGTGCTGCTGGTCCATCCCAAGCAAGACCTTCTACTAGTGCGGGTGGATCCCTCAAGATAGCCACCATTCCCTTTCATGGCTTCCCAGGTTGGTCATATCTTAACACAGCCAATCCTAGGATCCCCCATCTTTTGAGGAGAAGAACAAACATAGATGCTTCTCTCAGGCTGCCCATTCCATATGATTATGTGAGTATCTAATCATCCTTTGCTTGCTTAGCTTTCAACCTTCCTTGGTGGATACGCTCCTTCTCAGGTGTCTCCGGAGGTCTATACCAAGATCTGAAGGATGCATGAGGGTTTGTGTGAGGTGGTGATTGACAAGGTACCTCTCCCCTTCTCTCTTTTTTTCTTTTCCCTTTATTACTCTTTTCATGACCATCTCTCATATTCCTTAGGATGGAAGGATTGTTGCCTTAGAGAACCAAGTCAGCTTCCATCAGTAGGAGAATGCCCAATTGCAAGCACAGATTCAGGATCTAACTCGAAGATTGGTGGATTCGGGATTGACACCCATGGACTCCTCTCCATTGCATGAGGGTGACTCTGAGTATGGTTCAGATGAAGATTTCGGCTCTTAGGGATCTATTTCTATATTTCCTGTAAGCACAAAGACATGTATACTTTTTCTTTTTCTTTTCCCTCCCCCTGGTTGTTCACTTTTTTTTTTATTTTAGAATTTTATGAATGGAAACCTATGTTTGGCACAAAGAAAATTTCCTTTTATTTATAGTTTGGAATGTTTAGGAAAAATTAATTCCACAACTCAAGACTTCAATAGAACAATCGGGATAACATGAAAATCCAAGTATTTCCTCATTTTACTACCAAGTGAATTACAAGAAAATAAATTTCCTACCATAAATGGGATAGATAGGTAACAATATAGGGAGACAATTCTTGGGGTGGGTAAAAGTTCACCAACTCCTCGGGGTCATCTGCTTCCAGTCCATACTGGTGGCTGATGTAGGTGGGTAAGTAAAAAGACATATGAGTTAATCCCATCAACCTGATGTAATTGTATCTAGGGGTCTTCATCAAAAAATCCTCCTGTGGCTTCCCTGGGCATCTCCATGCAATATCCTTTGTCATTTTTCCTTGTAGGTACTCTTTCCAATCAACAATGAGCTTGAACTCTGGGGCTTCCCTCCTTTCCTAGTAGGAAAAGCTCTGAGTTGGCAGTCTTTCAATGGTCTGTTTAGTTTTAACTTATCAAGTAGCCATACTCGGAAAATGGCGGGACATCTGTGATAATGATCAATTCCGAACCTATGGCTATGGCTCATGTCATCAAGTCCTTTGAATGTCTCTGCAAGGACTATGGGAATGATATCTCTTCCTTTCTTCAATTGCTTTATCACTTCTATTAGGACAGTTGGTGCACCATGTCCCAGAGTTTGGAGAACATAGCGAGCTATCATGCATAGCAGACAAGCATCCTATGTCCTTTGCTGATGGATTCCCCCTAGTGGTAGGTATTGATTAAAGATCCTGGCCACCTTCAGAATATCAATCTTTCCATATTTGATGAATTGCTTCATTTCCTCCTTTTCCCATCTGAAAAAGTCCTGAATCTCTTCTGAGTGATCTTTCTTCAAAGATGGTTGAATCAACTTTCTCTTAAGTGGAGATAACATATAAACTTAGAATTCTTCAAGAGTTGGACAGATCTCAACCAACCCAAACCGAAATACATGAAGATCAACATCCCTCCCAATACTAAGGCATCTATCGAATCAGATTGTGATGTAGCTCAATGCACCCAATCCGATTGAGCATTGACATATTCATGGATTCTAGAGTCCTGGTGCCACTTTTCTTATGTCCAAGGTCTATTTTCTCAACGTCTTATCCAAGGTGCCCATGACTTATCCTGCAATTATCACAAGAAAAGAAGACGTGATGATTTATCAAAGCATTACTTATTAGCTACTGACACAACCAAAACTTTACCACTATTGCATCAAGCTCTTTTTTTTTTCTTTTATTGATCAAGGATAGGGAATAAACTGGCCTTAATAAATTGGTGTCGGGTGGTGACTTTTAGGGGATAGCATTGGATAAGAATTTGAAGGACGACAGGTGAATGACAGATAACTAATAACCTTGCATGCCAAATGGCAATTCTTGGGGGACACATGCTATGATGATCTTTTTAGATACCTTGATTATTAATTTAGGAACAAATTTATTGCCTTGATATGGTTGAGATCACACTTGCACATGTCAAGTTGTCTATGTATCCCTGGAGAGGAATTAGGTCTGACATAGTTCGAGCTATTCACCCTTTTAGACATTGTATCTCATGAATTGATCCATGTTGACCAGTCTGGGTATTTCTTCGTCGTTGTGATCTATGAGTTTTACAGCTTTGTCTAGTAGAATTTTTTTATAGTGAATGGGCCACTTCAGTTGGGCCTGAATTTCCCTCTTGGGTCATGAATTGGGGCTCTTTGCTCTCGAAGAACAAGTTCCCCCTCTTCTGTATGACAGGTATTCACAATCTTATTGAAGGCCCTTGCCATTCTTAGTTGATAATTCTTTAGGTTTTCCATGGCTTTCATTCGCCTTTCATCAAGAAAGTTGAGCTCATCGTGTTTGGCCTTAACCCATTCTCCTTTAGGTAACTGACTATCAAGAAGCACCCTTAGTGATGGTACTAGGATTTCCACGGGTAGCACCGTCTCAACCCCATATACTAAGGAGAAAGGAGTTGCCCCTGTCGAGGATCGTACAGAGGTCCGATATTCCCATAAGGCAAGGGGTAATTTATCTGCCTAACCCTTGCGTATTTCATCCATTTTTTGTAAGATCACCTTAATGTTCTTGTTAGATGCTTCTACTGCGCCATTGGTTTGTGGCTTGTAAGTGGTAGAATGGTGCCTTTTGATACCAAACTTTGTGCAAATCTTATCAGTCTTGCCCCAGAAATGGGATCCCTGATCTGATATCAACTTTTGAGGTACTCCATATCGGAAAATGATATTTTCTTGGATGAATTTTGGTACCTAAGCAGATGTGAGGACTGCAAATGATTGGGCTTCTACCCACTTGGTTAAGTAATCGATGGCTACCAAGATGAACTCATGACTATTGGATGCCTTGGGGTTGATCTTACCAATGATGTCAATGCCCCAAGTAGAGAATGACCAAGGAGAAATGAGTGACTGCAACTCTATTGGTGGGATATGTATAATATTGGAAAATATCTAACATTTGTGACATTTCTTGACAAAACTCACACAGTCTGCTTTCATTGTATTGCAATAATATCCCAGCCTAAGAATCTTCTCCGTAAGCATCTTGGCATTCATATGGGGCCATAAAGGCCTTAATGAATTTCCTCTATGATGGTTGTAGCTTGTTCTTCATCCACACACAACAATTGTATTCTGTCATAGGACCTCTTATACAATAAGTCTTCTTGAAGGATAAACTGGGTGGCATATCTTCTCAGAAATTTCTTTTCTCTTTTTGTGGCTTCAACCGGGTATTTCTTTTCTCTGATGAAATCCACAATATGAGTGAACCAAGACCGACCATCTATGGTGTGAGAGTTCACCAAATTATGATAAATGGGCCTATTTCTTTGTTCCACCAAGAATGGTCTAGCCCTAGCCATAGGATTGCATTATACCATGGAAGCCAAGGTCGCAAGGGCATCGGTGAACCTGTTGTTATGTCTTTAGAAGTATTCGACTGAGATCTTCTCAAAGTGTTCAATTGCCAATTCCAGATGTTCTTAATATGGCTTCAACTTTTCATCTCTGGTCTTCCACTTCCCTTGCATCTGAAAAATGACAATGGATGAATCTCCATACACCTTGATCCTTTTCACCCCAATGGTTAAGGCAGTTACAAGTCCCAAGGCATAAGCTTCATATTCAGCAATGTTATTGGTACATGGGAAATTAAGGCGGAATGATGAAGGTAAATAAAGGCCATCAGGAGTGACAAGTAATATTCCCACACCACACCCCTTTTGATTAGCTGCTCCATTAAAGAACAATTGCCATTCATTAGTTGTGTCTTCTTCTTCCATTGCTGTGATTTCTTCATCGGGGAAGGCATCATCCAAGGCACTTCCATTTTCTGTGGGGTGGGTAGCCAAATGATTAGCTATAGCTTGCCCCTTGATAGATTTTTGAGTAACATAGGTGATGTCAAATTCTGATAGCAGAAGCAACCACCGGGCCATCCTTCCTGTTAGAGCTACTTTCTCAAGGACGTACTTGATTGGATCGATCCTTGAGATCAAACTTACTGGATAAGATACCATGTAGTGCCGTAGCCTTTTCGTTACCCAAATCAGTGTGGCAACAGGTTTTTTCTAAAGATGTGTACCGCATCTCATATTCTAGGAACTTCTTGCTGAGGTAATATATGGCATGCTCTGCCCCCTTTTCCATCTCTTTTTGTGCTAGCAATGAGCCCATGGAATATTCTCCCACTGATAAGTATAACAGAAGTGGTTCCCCTTCCATTGGTGGTGTTAATACTGGTGGGTTTTTTAGGTATCCTTTGATCTTATCAAAAGCTTATTGGCATTGATCATTCAATTCTATGGGCTAATCCTTCTTCAGCAACTTGAAGATTGGTTTGTAGATTGTAGTCAACTGAACTATGAATCTGCTGATATACTGGATGTCACCCAGGAATCCTTGTATCTGCTTCTCAGTGCGAGGCGTGGGCATTTCTTGAATTGCCTTGATCTTGATAGGGTCGACTTTAATGCCTCTTTCACTCACCAAGAGCCCTAACAATTTTCCTGTTGTTGCCCCAAAGACTCACTTCTGAGGGTTCAACCTCAGCTAATACTTCTTGATTCTTTCAAAGAATCGCCTTAATGTGGAAATGTGCCCCTGTCGATCCTTTGACTTCATTATCATGTCATCTATGTAGACTTCCACATCCTTGTTCATCATATCATGCAATTTGGCTATAGCTACTCTCTAATAAGTTACCCCAGCATTCTTCAGTCCAAAAGGCATCACCTTATAACAATAAGTTCCCCATGGAGTGGTGAAGGCTGTCTTCTCCTGATCTTCAGGGTGCATGCTCACTTGGTTGTATCTCGAGAATCAATCCATGAATGATAACATGGCATGCCCTACCGTGTTGTCAACCAATACATCAATGTGAGGTAAAGGGAAGTCATCTTTAGGGCTTACCTTGTTAAGATCCCGAAAGTCTATGCACATTCCTACCTTGCCATCCTTCTTTGGCATTGGTACAATGATGGCCAACCATTAGGGTATTTTACGACTTGTAAGAACCTTGCATTCCATTGCTTTACTAGTTCTTCCCAGATCTTTTCACTCCATTCTGGACGCATCCTTTTGAGCTTCTGTTTGACCGACTTTGCCCCAGGGTAGGTTGGCATACGGTATTGCACAATGTCGGGGTCTATACCAGGCATATCCTCATATGACCAAGCAATGACATTGGCCAATTCCTTCAGAAGACTAATCATCTGTTCTGCTTCTTCATTGTCTTGGGTGGTACCAATTTTTACCTCTCGACAGCATTGGTCGGTTCCTAAATTAATAATTCGGGTATCCTCACGGATGGGTTGGGCTTTCTTTGGTTTGCATTGTTTTATTAACTCTTGATATTTATTATGATCATCATCAAAAAAAGGAGGTAAGTCATACCCAGAATCAAAAGTTTCATTCATGAAAGAAGGAGTAACAAACTCGACATACGTGGACTCTAGGCTCTCCTCAAGGGCGGAGGCTGACACGAAATCGTAAGTAGAAGACTCAACAACTGACTCGACTGCAGACTTGATGACTGACTTGATGCTTTTGTTAATGGTATTCAGGTTGTTGACTCGATAGCATGAGTAAACTTGAAGTCTTCTCCAATGCTAGTCCAATTTAGGAGTGGTTCAATGGCTCGATGGACGAGGAGATGTGGCAAAGGGCCTTCTTCTCCTTTTGAGAAAGTTACTACTATTTCTTTAGTGGTAAATTGGTTCTTCTAGATAGGTGCCTGCTCATCTCCTTCCCTGTGAAGCATGAACATTGACTGAATTGCATCGATAGGGTCAATCAGTGGGTCATCTTTGCCAATTGCATACACTGAATATCCTTCAACATCCCTAGGTGAATAGTATCCTGATTCATCATCTTCATCATTGTGCCAAGGCCCCTAGTGTAGACACCCAATTTTCTCACCCCCTCCGGCTATGATGAAATACAGATCTTAGATGTGACTTTTGGCTTCTAATCAATAGAGATGATGATTGACAAAGAAAACCCAAAAACATCCCCTACATAAGAAACCCTGGAAACCCCGCGTGGGAAAGAAGAGGGTCTAATTTTGACTTTTCATCTACGAAGGAATCCAGTCAAGGTGACCATACAGATGGATAGTACTTGAAAATATGATTCTGATGATATATGATACACCAAAATTGGACCGTCGGATCCCCTATAATCGTCCCCGAAAAATCATATTTTCCCAAGTGCATGTCGTGCACGCTGGCCAGCCTGCTGGAAACTTGGAGAAATTCCCTACCTACCCAAATACCCCAGAAACATCCCTACCTAAACCCCATATGGGAAAGAAGAGGGTCCAATTTTAACATTCTATATACGAAGGAATCTGATCAAGATGACCATGGATAGTACCCGAAAATATGATTCCGATGATATATGGTATATCAAAATCAGACAGTCAAATTTCTTGCAATCATCCCTGGAAAATCATGTTTCTACATGCATACTGCACGGACTGGCTAGCCAGCCCACATGCATTCTGCTCGTGCTTGCCCGCCCGCCAGCCAGCCAGCCAGTAGGCCTATCTGCACATATGGTGCATGCGCTGGCCTACCAGCCAATACGTCAGCCCACACACATACTGCGTGCGCTAGCTAGCCAGCCAGTAGGCCAGCAGGCAAGCCTCACGTGCTCCTATGCATACCCCCACAGCATATGCCATGTGCCCCTTTAGCAAGTCTCGCATGTGCCTGCACTTAGCCACAGGCCAACGTGTGGGTAGCAGCAAGCCAACCTAGGCTCTAGCTGGTCAGCCCGAGTGTATGCCCTGTGCACCTTGCCAACCACTATGCCCCCTCGACCAGTCTCCTGCATACGCTCATGCATGCCTCGTGTACCTTGACCCAGCCTCGTATGCCACCGTTAATGTCTGGGATTTGTGTTCCATTGACCCCCACTTGTGCATAAGCACTACCCCGCCAGTGTACCCTACATCGTAACCTCCCATTGGCCCGGGAAAAGAATCTTTTTACCTTATTGGCCCAAAAAATTTCACCTTATCCATATTAGTCCAAGAAAATCCCCCTCCCTCCCATTGGTCCAAATTTTCATACTTTCTTTCCATTGGTCCAAAAAAATCACTTTTTGCCCCCATTGGCTAAGGAATTCCCCTTTCCCTCCCCATTGGTTTAAGGATCCTGTAAATATCCCCCCTTTGGTTTTACACGCCAACATCACAATCCCACAACCACCCTTAGAGAGAGAAGCTCTGCCCTCTCTCCTCCTTCCCTCCCCCTTTGAGTTTCTTTGGGTCTTCAGATCGATCTTCGTTAAGATCTGAAATCCTTTTCGGATCTTCGAAGTGTTCTTTGGGACATCAAAGATTTTCAATCCATTTTTTGCCAAAATAGTATTTTTTTAGCTTCCCCCCTTTGAGTGTTCTTGGTTTTTACCAAAAGTAGAAATCCCTCCCCCCTTGAGGTTCTTCGGGTCTATGAAGAGATCTTTGTCAAGACCAGAGTTCTATTTGGATTTCAAAGTGTTCTACAAGACTTTGGGGATCTTCAATCCATTTTTAGGTCAATCTATATCTTTCCAAAAATAGCAGTTCCTAGCAGAAGCTCTGCCCGTGTGCCTTTGGAATCTTTCAAAAAAATAGCCATTCCCAGTGGAAGCTCTACTAGAGTGCCACCTAAGTCTAGCCCTCCCTTAGATTATCCCCAGTGGAAGGTCTCTCAAAGTGTCACCTCATCCTAAGCCCAAAACTAGCCTTCCCTAGCCAAAGCTCTGTTTGAATACAAATCCGGAAATAGCCTTCCCTTACCAAAGCTCCGTCCGAATTCAAATCTGAAAATAATTGTTCCTAGCCTGAATGCTATCCGAATATCATCACAGTTAGCATCTCTCGAGAAAGGAAGTTGGAGGTCAAGACCATCTTCCCCTGAGCTAGGAGAATCCAAAAGACAGTCCGAGCCAATACTAATCAGGGGTCCACCCCTCTTGACCCAAAGCAGGGGTTAAGTTCAGGTATAGTTTCTTAACCGAATCGTCATCATGTAGACTTTATATTGACTTTGTTTTAGTGTATATAATTATTTGAATTCAATTGTACCTATGAGTGACAACTTAGACATGCATGTGGAATAGGAATAACCGTGAAAAATGTTCGTTCTTAAGAATCTAGTAGGAAGACCGATTAAACCGGGTAGATTGGGTGCCTAACACCTTCCCAACTCTACAACCTAACATTTACCCTAAATCTCTAGACCAGACCAATTATCGGACCCCTTTCTCAGGAATCAGGCCCACCCCAGGGTCCTAGGCCCATAACCCTAGGTGGCAACTCCAAACCTCCCTTTTTGTATCATCTCGATCCCCATATTAGACCATCATCAAAACCCTGTCTCAAATGAAAAATTTTAAACTCTTACGAAATAGGCCTCTATGTATCTCCAAGTGGCGATACGATGGTGTATGGGCCCGCAGGGTAAACGCACACGACACACCCCTCCCTCATGAAAGAGAAAGAGAGGAGAAAGGACGGGATGCAAGTCCTTTTTCCCCCCAATAGGGGAAGAGAGATATCATCTTCCGGCCGCTACCCTCACAGTGGCGACTCTACTAGGGACAAATGTCAAGCTTCCGACATTAGATGCTACCATTAAATGCAAGGACATTTTCCACCACATCTATTTGAAAACATGTTTGGAAAAACCCCATGTTTGTAATTATATTTACTAACCGCATCATGCATCGTGCTTGAAATAAAATCAGTTGGTGAGGGACTCCCTGTCATGCCTGCACCCTCGGGGAGGTCAGTGCATATCATGGAGAGTACTTTGAGAACAAATGGTAGCCGCTTCCTATACAAGGGTGTGGGGTATTGTTAAACGGTGAGGATGTTCATATTTGTGCCAGCACCCTCAGGGAGGTCCATGCACTTTATGATGTTTTGAGATCGAATAATGATATTCCCACATTACATTTTTACATACAATCACTCACGGTTCCACCACCCCGTGGCCAATTGCTTAACCTCGTGTGTTGTCATGAGTAATGGGCATGGAAGTCATCCCCTTGATCTCATATCCATGGGTATATCAAAAGGTTCACATACCTTGCATATATAGATCTTGTCAAGGAAGCCTTATTGGTCCTATTGCATCCACTGCATACTCGCATCATGTAGGAAATAGATGGAGATCGCTAGGAACGCCACAAGCTGATCTGTAGAATTTATTTACATTCTTGAAAAGGAATATTCCTATGATATATTCTAGTTATAAAGAAATGCTCTCCTAAGTGGGTTTCTGATAAAAGGTGTCCTTCCTATTTAGAAATGAAATATGGATGATTTGGCATATGCAATCCGAGCTAACTTCTGTTAAAGTCCCAAAAAATGCCGAATTATCTAAATGACCTAAGGAAACTAGGAGGAAGGTCACCTAGTGGGATAAGATTAAGGAAAGCATGACTTTACTGGTAAAGAATGCATTAATAGGGATGTTCTGGTCAAACCATTTGTATATACGTCCCACTTACAGTATTGAGTGGACTAGGGGCATCAACCCCTATCCACTCTCTACCATTAAGTGGACTAACTTTAGATGGATCATTGATTGTTAATCTAGTGAATGTGTGAATAAGGGGTTGGGAATTCAAGAATCCTAAAATAAACCATTTTTGGTTCAGGCACAATTCCACACCTCAAGTATTCTCTGTAGTCCATTTGGACACATCAAGGTAATTGGTTGACTCGCCTAAGTCCAGTGTCACCCTCGTCGTCTCTCTGAGATTGTCTACCACCAAGTGATTATAGCCCAATTAGCATGGATCCACACAACCCAGAATCACCCGAGCAAGTATGAGTCCATCCCGTAGAGACTTTGCAGATAGAGATGGCCGAAGTCAAGAGAGGAATAGCTCAGATATTGCATGCACTTCAAAACTCTCCTAGGGCTGAACCATCACAAGCTACTGGAGAGTTGGATCATAACGGACCTATAGGTCATCATGGGAACTCTTCATAAGTTGACTCAAGAGAACCAGAGCAAGTTAAGCCAATCGATCAGAGAGGAGTCTCATTTACCTATCCAAATGGTCAACGAGGAACCTACTCCAGGGTCCCTCCTCCCAGGGTAGTGATTGAAGATGAGGAAGAGGAGTTTGTAGCACACATCGGGATGGAACCTCCAGAAACGGAGAGAGAAAGAAAAGTTAGAGAGCAATTAGAAAAATTGGAAAATATGCTTCTAACGGGGAAGAGTTTGGAAAACCAAATAGTGGATTCAGATGAAATAAGTTTCTTTTCTATGGCCAGGATTCCTGAGAAGTTCAAGTGGTAGACCGACAGGTTTGATGGGGTCAGGAGACCCCAAGGCTTTTCTCAAGGTTTTTCTCAGCATTGCTAAGTCATGGTAACTTGCAGACAACTAGATGGGGCAAGCCTTCATGTTAACCCTATCAAGACCTACACTAAGATGGCTTACGTAGCTAGAGACTGCCCAAACTCAAAATTGGACAACAGTGGTGAAAGCCTTCACCAAGCAGTATTCATACAATACCGAAGTGGATGTGAAATGTCGAGAGCTTGAGATGTTGAGACAATAGCCTAGAAAAGGATTCACCGCCTTCTTGATGAGGTTTAGGGATAAGGTTGCCAAGATGGTAGATCGGCCTTCAAAAGCAGAGCAAGTGGAGATGTTGATTGAGAATTTATCAAAGCCTTATTATGATGTCCTTTACTATCAACATCTATAGACTTTTGATGCCCTAATAGCCACCGGCACACCTGTGGAAAATAGAATTCTGAGAGAAGCCCAGTATCAAGGATCTTCCCAATATACAGGAAAGAACGCCAGAGTTGGATGGGGAAAGGGTCTTGAAACTAATGTGGTAGGTGTGGTCCAACAATTAGTCTCACCTATCACCTCTTCATTGCCATTTGTAATACAAGCAGATGCACCCTCCCAGAGGGCCTCTCATCCAAGAAGGTAGTTTTTTGATTTGGGAATGCCCATGACAATAGTATATGAAAAGCTAAAGAAACAAGGATTGCTAGGGACAGTGGCTCCAAGAGTGATCAGCAACCTTCCTCCAGCTTGGTATAGGGATCATGAATATTATACTTACCACATTCAGAAAGGGCACAATACTGAAAGATGCATGGGTTTGCAATATGCAATCTAGGACTTGGTAGACAACAGGACAATTGAAGTTAAGATTAAGCAATCTCCCAATGTCAACACCAATCCATTTCCCGATCATATCAACAATCTAGATGAAGAAGCAACAGGGAGTGATCCCACCCAACTCATTGAATCCCGAGCTTGGAAGAATCACATGAATGCCCATGCTTATAGGAGACTCATAAGTTAAAGAGCCAGAGCCATGAGGACTCCCCAAAGGAAGGAGTCATTAGAAGAAGAGCCAAAAGATCGATCACCCTTCGTTCATCCACCCTCATCAATACAAGAATCCACCACACCATACCTTCAACCTTCACCAGATTACCAACCTCCACCATATTACCAACCTCCACCGTATCATCAACCTTCACCACATTATCAAGGAGAAGCAATTTCCTCATCTTATCACCCCCAATCTTCATATCCTATCTCTCATATTACATCACCTTCATACCACCCCGTCTCATATCCCTCATCACCCTCATACCAATCCCATTCTCAAGGTTCGGTGTATAACCCAAAAGAAGGATGGACGGACGGGTACAATTCGAAGGATATGCTTGCACTACTAGACTCCCCAAAGATGACCTCATCAACAGGATCAGTAAATGCTTTAGATAAAGGTCAAGAGGGTGATCCCACTTCTCTAATTCAGCCCACTATATCCTAGAAGGTAACCCAGAGAACATTGAAGTAGTCACGGGTGACCTTCTCAGAGCAGTAATGGCATTGGCAGTGGGAGAACAAATCAAAGAGCACACTTCCCTAATCCACATTGGGAGTGACACAGAAGATGATGAGTCCGGTCTGATCCAACTTTGAGCCAGTGATGTCAAGTATAACCCTATGGAAATCTTCCAATCCATACGCTCTGAATACTACGAGCATTTGGATGCTGGAAAATTTGATTGTCAAGAGGAATCTGATGAAGGGCCAAGTGAGGGGGAAATTAGTGAAAAAGAAGATGATGACAACGACAATGAGGACGAGTGTGAAGATGAGAATGATGGAGATGACTCTAATTCTTAAGATGATGATGAGTACCAGGACTGGGATGACTACCAGGGGCCTTGGCACACTGATGATGATGATGAATCAGGGTACTACTAACCCAAGGATTCGGGAGGATATTTTGTGTATACAATTGGCAAAGATGACCCAATGATTGATTCCACATATGCTATTCGGCGCCGGCACTCATGATTCACATGGAAGGGGGAGATCTGGCATCAGATTCAGAAGATAGTGAAGGGTATGAGATCACTGTTGAAGGTGAAGTAAATCATATAGCAGAACACATGGCTCATGTCTATAATCATTTGGTTGACATCAAACTCGAGGTTGATGGAATTGAGTGAATGTTAGGGGAAGTAGCCATCAGTGAACAATGCTACACCGAGTGGTTGATAATCCTTGAAAAAATAGGGGGACATTCCATACTTGTAGAAATGATAGATATAGCAGTTGCATGGCTTTCTAATACAGTCAAGATGGTACGAGCCAGGGCTGTGGACATTTGTGGAGGACCTCGGCCTCCTACCCCAAGTAGTGATGAGGAATCTGAGGAAGAAGATGATCCAATGGTAGGGATAGTTACCATAACAAACAACGATGATGAAGATTGCTATCCCATAGAGATCATTGTGAAGAAACCTATTAATGTGATGGAGACCAAAAGTGGAAAAGACTACAAGGGCAAGGCCATAGCAATAGAACAATCAAGGGCTAATGAGGCAGGAACTAGCAGCTTGAAGAAAGAACCAAAGAACCTAGTTTTGGCTTAACTCAAGAAGTCCTAGGCTAATATCTCAATTTGGGGATTGCTGTTGGCATCCCCCACACACCATGAAGCAATCTTGAGGTCTCTCACCAACGTGCATGTGCCGATCGAGATAAATTTGACACATCTCGCACATATAGTAGGGGCAACATATGTGGTACAATCCTTGATGTTCTCAAATTCAGAGCTCCCCAAAGGAGCCCAGCACAACAGAGCTCTCCACATCACTATAGAATGTCTTGACAAGGTGATTCCCTAGATTCTCGTTGATAACGGGTTCGCTTTGAATGTTTTGCCCTTGAGATCGGCAAAGAGTATTGGCATCAACTTGGAAGAAATGAGGCTGACTACCCAAACCATATGGGCATATGACAATACCAAGAGGAAAATTCTTGGCATCCTCACCCTTACTGTAATGATTGGCTTGATGAATTTTGACATTGATTTCCAAGTCATTGATATACTGGCATCTTTCAACATGCTTTTGGGAAGGCCTTGGTTGCATCATGCGAAGGTAGTGTCCTCTAGTCTCCATCAAAAGATGAAGTCCATTCATGAAGAAAAGGTGATTACAGTAGCTGGAGATCCCGAAGCGGTTAATACCTTAGCCAATATTGAAAATGGGGAAGAATAAGACCAGGAAGTTCAACTAAGTGGATTTGAGTTAGATACAACTTGTGCAGCCATCACCAAAGAGGTTCCAAAGGAGAAAATCCCAACTAACTATGAGGCCATCTGGAGACCGCCAGTGAATCAAATGATGAAGAATATACAATATTTTCCTAGAATGGGACTAGAGAAATATCATCAAGGAGTTCCAATGTAGCCTAATTTGGCAATAAACAAAGGAAAGAATGGTCTTGGGTACGTTCCTCAAATCACCCAAAGGGTAAAAAATTATGAGGATAGCTAGGAAAATCTCCGTCTCTTACTACACTACTCTCAATGGGTATTTTTTGAGAGAAGGAGAGGATCTCCCCTTCTACAGAAATGTGGAGCCATAGTTTGATGAAACTGCCGTAAAGATGCAACCGGGGTTTGATGTATTCTTTCAAGATGAGTTTGACTGGGTATCTCATGAGGTGGAGCAGAAAATGATAGTCAAAGAAAGTGATCAAGATAGTTGCATCACCGGGATAGAGAAAACTGCACTAATGGAAGATGGGAGAAGTTCTCCTCTGGCAACCCCACAACACTGATCCAGTCAAAGGAATTGCCAAGTCCCCAAGTACTCTTGAAAAGGGAATGGGAAAAGAAGATAAGACTCATCTGGAGTCTACAGCTTCCCATGGATCTGAAAGGTCATATCTATTCCTTTCTACAAAAGCTAAGAGCCCGAGAGCTGCATAAGCTCAAGCATCATCCTTTTAGAGGGATAAGTGCATATGCAAAGTAGAGAAGGGCACAAAGAATGATGGTTTGCATGTACTATGTCTGAATCAACTGCAACGGGAAAATCTGTGAAGGTGGTCAAAGATGTGACTGAGCCACCGAGATGGCATCTCTCAATAGGCTAGAAAAGACGGACTTTATAGAAAGAGGATTGAGCAGTCTCCACCAATCCTCACCCCTCAGAAAGTTCAGCTTCTGAGAGCATGAGCTTGATCAGCTGGTATTTGTGAGGAAGTAGGCACCTATCCAAAAGAACCATTGCACCATAGAAGAAATAGCAGCAACTTTCTCAGAAGGAGAAGAAGGTCCTTTGCCGCATCTACTCTTTCATTTGGCCATTGACCCGCTCCTGACCTAGACAAGCATTGGAGAAGACTTCAAGTTTGCTTATGCTATTGAGTCAACCAAACTGAATACTCTTGGAAAAATCATCAAGCCAGTTATCAAGTTGCAGTTGAGTCTGTTGTTTATGATTTCATGTTGGGCTCTCCTTGAGAGTCTGTATACATCGAGTCTATTACTCCATCTTTCATGAATGAAATTTCTGATTCCGATTATGACTTGCCTCCTTTTTCTAATGGTGATCTTAATAAATATCAAGAGTTAATAAAACAATTCAAATCAAAGAAAGCCCAACCTATCCGTGAGGATACTCGAGTTATTAATCTAGGAACCGTCCAACGCCTTCGAGAGGTAAAAATTGGCGCTACCTTTAATGATGAAGAAGTAGAATAGATGATTAGTCTTCTGAATGAATTCACCGAGGTCTTTGATTGGTCTTATGAGGATATGCCTGGTATCAATCCTGACATCGTGCAACACCGATTTCTAACCTATCTCGGGGTAAAATCAGTAAAACAGAAGCTCTGAAGAATGTGGCCATAATGGAGTGAGGAAATCAGGGAAGAAGTTATGAAGTAGTGGAATGTGGGATTTCTACAAGTGGTTAAGTATCCCCAATGGTTGGCTAACATTGTACCAGTGTTGAAGAAAGATAACAAGGTACGAATGTGTGTGGACTTCTAGGATCTTAACAAGGCAAGCGCTAAAGATGACTTCCCATTAGCCCACATTGATGTATTGGTGGACAACACAGCAGGACATGCCTTCTTATCATTTATGGATGGATTCTTGGGATACAACCAAGTAAGCATGCACCCAAAAGATCATGACATGATAGCCTTCACCACTCCATAAGGGACTTATTGTTAAAAGGTAATGCCTTTTGGGATAAAGAATGCCAGGGCAACTTATCAAAGAGCAGCCACTGCCATATTGCATGACATAATGAACAAATATGTGGAAGTCTATGTGGATGACATGATAGTGAAGTAAAAAGATTGGCAGAGGCATATTCCCACACTAAGGGGTTTCTTTGAAAGGATCAAGAAGTATCAGCTAAAGTTGAATCCTCAAAAGTGTGTACTCCGAGCAACAACAGAAAAATTGTTGGGTTTCTTGGTGAGTGAAAGAGGCATTGAAGTTGACCCTATCAAGATCAAGGCAATTTAGGAGATGCCCACACCTCAGACTGAGAAGCAAATATGAGGATTTTTGGGTCACATCCAATATATCAGTAGATTCATAGGTTCGTTGACTATAATTTGTGAACCAATTTTCAAACTACTGAAGAAAGATCAGCCCATGGAATAGAATGATCAGTGCCAAAAAGCTTTTGATAAGATCAAAGGATACCTCATGAATCCGCCAGTATTGACACCATGGATGGAAGGAGAACCACTTTTGTTGTACTTATCTGTGGAGGAAGTTTCCATGGCTCTTTGGTAGCACAGAAAGAGACGGAAAAATGGGTAGTGTATGCCATATACTATCTTAGCAAGAAGTTCCTAGAGTATAAAGCACGGTATACATCTTTGGAAAGAACTTGTGCTGCTTTGATTTGGGCAACGAAAAGGTTGCGACACTACATGGTTTCCTATCTAGTGCACTTGATCTCAAGGATAAATCCCATCAAATATCTCTTTGAGAAACCAGCCGTAATAGGAAGGATGGCCTGTTGGCTACTTTTGCTACTAGAGTTTGATATCACCTATGTTACCCAGAAATCTATCAAGGGGGCAAGCTATAGCCGATCATTTGGCTGTACACCCCACGGAAGATGAAAGGGCCGTGGATGATGCCTTTCCTAATGAAGAGGTCATACCAATAGGAGAAAAAGACCCATCTAATGAATGGCAGTTATTTTTTGATGGAGCAGCCAATCAAAAGGGATGTGGTGCGGGAATATTGCTTGTCACTCCTGACGGCCTTTATTTGCCTTTATTATTCCACCTCGATTTCCCCTGTACCAACAATATTGCCGAATATGAAGCATGTTCTTTGAGACTAGAAATGACCCTAACTATTGGAGTGAAAAGGATCAAGGTGTATGGAGATTCATCCATTGTCATTTGTCAGACACAAGGAAAGTGGAAGACTAGAGATGAAAAGTTGAAGCCGTATCAAGAACATCTGGAAGAGGTGATTGAACACTTTGAGAAGATCTCATTCGAATACTTCTAGAGAGATAACTACAGGTTTGCTGATACCCTTGCAACCTTGGCTTCCATGGTAGAATGCAA
>NW_024870463.1:449896-450009 GCF_013358625.1 Macadamia integrifolia | reverse complement strand
GGCAAAACTGACAAGATTAGCGCAAAGTTTGGTATCAGAAGGCATCGCTCTACTACTTATAGGCCAAAAACCAATGGGGAAGTAGAAGCAGCCAACAAAAACATCAAAGTCAT